>NW_022439148.1:0-10775 GCF_009761245.1 Sapajus apella
TTCCGTATATTTGAATTTTTTGTTTCAAGTACAATTGATTTCCTGTGCAATAAGGTGTGAGCATTGGTTAAAAATTTTGCCACATTCTTCACACCTGTAGGTTGCTTTTTTTTGTATGAATTATCTTATGTACAATCCTGACAACCTTTAAAGGCTTTGTTACATTATTCACATTTCTAAGATTTCTCACCAGCAGAATTTCTTTTATGTCTAGAAAACTTTGAGGTGTTGTCAAAAATCACTGTTACATCTTTTAGGTGTGGCAAATGCCTGAGTCTATCCAGAAAAAGTATCCAGGAGATACTGATATCCCACCCAAGTTTATTTTCCATTTTTCTCCTGGGCTGCATCCTAGGAGACCGTGGCTCAGTTCAGGCCTTGGACCTTGCTTGGCGCTTACCTATGTACACGCTGTTCATCAGGAGGCCGCTTGGTTAGTTAAGTCCTGAAGGTGAGGAATTTTGAAATGGCTTTTCAAAAGCTGGGCTAATTTTATTCCTTCTAAGTGGGTGGAAGAATGGAGACGACCAACCAAGGCTTCTCCTGGGGTGCGGGGCAGAAAAATTCAGGACTCTGGGAGAATCCACCAATCATCTTGATCTTTGTTGGCCTGGGGGTTTGTAGCTTGCTCTTCCTCTGGGGAGTAGACAGAGCAATCCGGCAGGCTGGAAGGTAGGAAGGAGATGGCTGGCAGTAAAGTTAATCGGATAACTGGGAGTGTAGCTGCTTTGCAGGCTGCAGAATCTGCCTTTTAGTTCCCCCAGGCGACAGTTGTGTTTTGTTTCTGGTGTCCACTGAATTACAGCCACCTGTTGCGGGAGCCAAATGGACTCAAGCAGGGCTAGAATTTCTTTTGTTTTTGATAGCCTTTCCACGGCGGGCGCGGTGGCTCACGCCTATAATCCCAGCACTTTGGGAGGCTGAGATGGGTGGATCACGAGGTCAAGAGATCGAGACCATCCTGGTCAACAAGGTGAAACCCCGTCTCTACTAAAAATACAAAAATTAGCTGGGCATGGTGGTGCACGCCTGTAGTCCCAGCTACTTGGGAGGCTGAGGCAAGAGAATTGCTTGAACCCAGGAGACGGAGGTTGCGGTGAGCCGAGATCGCGCCATTGCACTCCAGCCTGGGTAACAAGAGCGAAACTCCGTCTAAAAAAAATAAAAATAAAAAAATAAAAAGATAGTCTTTCCAGCTGAGGTGAGTAGCCCATGCTCCTGATGGCTCTCTGAACAGGTACAGTAGCAAAGGCATATCAGCTGTTGGTGTAGATGTTGATGTGTTTGTTCTTACCCCAACGGAAGGCCTGAGTGAGGCAACTAATTCAGCCTTTTGTGCAGAAGTTCCGGCTGGCAGAGCCTGGGCCCACAGTGTGTCTGTTTCTGTGGTGATGGCTGCACTGGCTTTTCGCACTCCTTGTTCAATGAAGCTGCAGCCATCTGTAAATATGGTGGCATCTGCCTTTTCCAAAGGCATATCCTAGAGATCAGGTCAGCTGGTTTTTGTAGTTTCTAACAGCTCTTGGCAGTAATGGACAGGTACAGACAGGTTGGAGCAGGGAGTAGAATGGCTGGGTTTAAGCACCTTGTGGGGGAGAGTCAGGTGAGGCTGATCCAACAGTAAACTCTGGCACTGCAATATACGAGTGTTTTGACATTCCTTTTCCGGGAGCTTCTCGCAGCAGGGACTCTACAGCATGGGGGACCGTAAGGGTCAGGTCCTGACCCAGAGTTAATCAGTATCTTGGACTAGACAGGCAGTGGCTGCTACAGCCCACAAACAACTAGGCCATCCAGAAGCTCCAGTCTCCTGGAAATGGATAGACTGACCCCCAACAGTAGCAGTAACCATGGGCTCCTGGGGGCCAAGAGAAAGGGGAGACCCAGCCCCATCAATCTGCTTCAAGATCTCTTGCTTCTGGAAGGGTGAGAACCTTCCTCTCTGGCTTTTCTGGGCATTCATTTTTTCCAATATCTGAGTTATTTACAATATGCACATTGATTTTTTTTTTTTGTAGGGGTGTTCTCTTTCCCCTCCCACAGGAGTATTGAGACTTTGAGTCAGGTTTTCCCCCAGTATAACTTTTCTGTTTAGGATTGTCTTGTTTAGCTTCCTGGATTGCGGCAACTATGATTTTTGCCTGCCTTTTTGATACTCTGACAGCTGCCTTTTCAGTTGCCAGAGTAGCCGGTTTTTGTTTTTTCTTGGTCTCAATTGTCAATAAACCTTTTGAGCTATTTCCAGGAGTTGGGAAATGTTCATTCCAATGAATCCCTCAAGTTTTTCTAACTTTCTCCGAATATCAGGAGCTGCCTGGGCCACAAATGCCAAATTAATAGCATGGCTATTTTCGGGAGCCACTTGATCAAATGGAGTGTAAATTTGATAGGCCTCCTGGAGGCATTTCGAAAACACTCCAGATGACTCATTGGGCCCCTGGACAACTTCAGTTGTCTTAGACAGATTCATGGGTTTCTGAGTGGCTCCTTCACTACCCGCAAGGAGATGCTGGTGGAAATCGTCCAAAGCTCTACTCCCATCCGAGGTATCTGGGTCCCAGTCAGGCCAAGTAGAAGGAAAACCTTCCTCTAGGAGGTCTTGGGGTCCCTCCTCTGGCATACTGGCTGAACTAAGGAAAATCTTTCCGGCCTCCCTTCGAATACAGTCCCTTTTCTCAGATGTAAGAAGGGTCAGGAGAAGCTGTTGCCAATCATCCCAGTTGGGCTGGTTAGTCCAGAGTATGGACTCAACCAGTGAGGTTAGTACCTGAGGATTCTCAGAGAAAGGTGGGTTTTTGAGCCTTCCAGTTGTACAGGTCAGAAGTAGAAAAACGAACATAGTCCAAAAATGGGACAGCTCACTCACTACCTGGTGGGGATGCTGCCTCCCTTAAGGGTAGGAGTGGGGCAGCCTCCTCTGGCCGAGGCTGCAGTTGGGAGGCAATAAATAGGTGGAGAACACAGGAGTCGAGAAGACAGAAGGGAGCCCAGGAGAGCAGGAAGATTATAGGGTAGAGGCAAGGGAATAATAGAATTTTCCTCCTCCTCCGAAGGGGACAGAACAGGAGGAAGAGAGGGAGCTGAGGGTTGGAGCAAAGGAGAAGTCAGGCTCAGCCAAGGAGGGGTCAGACCAGTCATTGGGGCATGGGGGTGTGACAATCTAGGCACCAACAACCTCTATGTGCCAGAAATTCCAGACTGTTGGATGTTTAGCACAATTTTCCCACCTGATCCCACCTGTTTTTGACAGAAAAGACAGGACTAAGATGGCCAGCCCAAACGGCTAATGAGGTCTGCACTAAGGACCTTGAAAAAGTTGTCACCCAATCGTCTCGGGCAATAAGGATGATGGGACATACAAATTCAAACGCTAGAGACAAACAGGACAACAGACATGAGACATACAAATCCATATGTTAGGAACAAAACAGGAAAACTGATAGTGAGGTAGATAAGATGAGGTAGATAAATTATTATGGCAATTTATCAAGGACAAACAAGGGAGAGGGGGTCCTGTATTGGGATTACTCAGATGCCTACCTGGTTGCACCCTTTGCAGGAACTTGGGCACCTCTTGGCATAAACAGGTCGGTATAGGCCGGGCGTGGTGGCTCACGCCTGTAATTCCAGCACTCTGGGAGGCCGAGGCGGGTGGATCACATGCGGTCGGGAGTTCAAGACCAGCCTGACCAACATGGTGAAACCCCGTCTTTAAAACCCCTGATTTGGATCGGGCCTAGCCCGATGCTGTCTTTAAGCCGTATGAGGACACCATGGAACCACAGGTTAGGGTCCACTTGGACTCCGTAGCTTTTGTCATGGAGCCATAAACTGGATTCTTAGACGCAAGCCTCTAAGGTCCCCACGCACTCACACATGCACACACACTCAGAAGTTATGAGTTTTGTGCTTTTTTGTAAACCAGTCAAGATCCCAGAGAAATTTCCTTTTCCTCAGAAATTTCTCAAAAAATCAGTGAGGATCCTGGAGAAATTTCCCTTCCCTCAGAAATTTCTCACAGAACTGCGAACTCTGTCCTCCAGCATCCTGGAGTGTTGACAGAATCCTGAAAGGTGGCCCTCGTCAGGGCCAATGACCCTCCCTGGTCCAAACACAGAGTCAGGCTTGACTTACCTTTTCTGTGAACGAGGACAGAGGACTCAGAAAAGAAGTTAGAGGGGTGAGTCAGTAGGCGATCTGATCTCTGGAGGATGGTGACCTATGGGGCTCTGGAACGTCTCAGGGGGTGCCTCCCCTATACTTCACCTCGGAGTGAAGTGCATCTGGGGACCTCGGAGCGAGTCCAGTCCACGCCCGGTGGCCATATCTTGCCAAGTGTTGTAACCCAGTGAGTTAGAGAAAGCGCTACTCTCTGAGTTCTGATTGAGAGTCCTTTATTGCTGGCAACTGAGAGGCAGCTAACGCTTAAAAATCTCTCCACCCTGAGGAAGGGGCTTGATTTCTTTGCATACCTAGCTTAGGATAGGGGAGGGGGAGCCTAGCTGAAGCATAATTTTACAGAAGCAGAACAAGCAAGTTAGTAGGAAGAGGCTGGTAACCAGGAGGCAGGAGGTTCCCATAGTTGCTGGTTACTAAGAGCATTTCCATATAATCATCAAGGGGGTTACCAGGGGGACTTTCTATACAATCAGTCACCAAGAGGGGTATTCACAGTAGCAGGTAGACTTGCCAAGCAGGATGTGGTTACATTGGTTACAGGTACTGAGAACAGCATGACCCAAACCTCAACAGTTCAAGGCTCTGAGTACATCATGACTCAGTAATGCACCTGTGGCAGGGAGGGAGAAACTAAGCTGGAGCTTGTCAGGCTTATTTCTAAGATGGAGTCAGGTTAGTTCATTTCAGTAGGATTTCTCTCTGGTATGAATTCTCTTATGTGTAGTAAGGATTGAGGACTGGCTAAAAGCTTTGCCACATTCTTCACATTTGTAAGGTTTTTCTCCAGTATGAATTCTTTTATGTGTAGTAAGGTTTGAAAACCGGTTAAATGCTTTGCCACATTCTTCACATTTGTAGGATTTCTCTCCGGCATGAATTCTCTTATGTGTAGTAAGGATTGAGGACTGGTTGAAAGCTTTGCCACATTCTTCACATTTGTAGGGTTTCTCTCCCGTATGAATTCTTTTATGTGTAGTAAGGTTTGAGAACCAGTTAAAGGCTTTGCCACATTCTTCACATTTGTATGGTTTCTTTTCAGTATGAATATTCTTATGTTCACTAAGGCTCGAGGATTGTGTAAAAGCTTTGCCACATTCTTCACATTTGTAGGGTTTCTCTCCAGTATGAATGGTCTTATGTGCAGTAAGGTTTGAGCATTGTTTAAAAGCTTTGCCACATTCTTCACATTTGTAGGGTTTCTCTCCAGTATGAATTCTTTTATGTGTAGTAAGGTTTGAGGACCGGTTAAAGGCTTTGCCACATTCTTCACATTTGTATGGTTTCTCTTCAGTATGAATATTCTTATGTTCAGTAAGAATTGAGGATTGTTTAAACGCTTTGCCACATTTTTCACATTGGTAGGGTTTCTCTCCACTATGAATGCTCTTATGTCTAGTAAGGTGTGAAGACTTGTTAAAAGCTTTGCCACATTCTTCACATTTGTAGAGTTTCTCTCCAGTATGAATTCTCTTATGGGCAGTAAGGGATGAAGAGTGTTTATAAGCTTTGCCACATTCTTCACATGTGTAGGGTATCTCTCCAGTATGAATTTTCTTATGTTCAGTAAGTTTTGAGGATCGGATAAAAGCTTTGCCACATTCCTCACATTTGTAGGGTTTCCTTCCAGTATGAATTTTCTTATGTTCAGTAAGCTTTGAGGATCGGTTAAAAGCTTTTCCACATTCTTCACATTTATAGGGTTTCTCACCAGTATGAATTTTTTTATGCGTGGTAAGGGCTGAGGAGTGTTTAAAAGCTTTGCCACACTCTTCACATTTGAAGAGTTTCTCTTCAGTATGAATTTTCTTATGTTCAGTAAGATTTGAGGATCGGTTAAAAGCTTTGCCACATTCTTCACATTTGTAGGGTATCTCTCCAGTATGAATTTTCTTATGTTCAGTAAGTTTTGAGGATCGGTTAAAAGCCTTGCCACATTCCTCACATTTGTAGGGTTGCTCTCCAGTATGAATGATTTTATGTTCAGTAAGTTTTGAGGATTGGTTAAAAGCTTTTCCACATTCTTCACATTTGTAGGGCTTCTCTCCTGTATGAATTGTCTGATGTGTAGTAAGGTGTGAGGACTGCCTAAAGGCTTTGCCACATTCTTCACATTTGTATGGTTTCTCTCCAGTATGAATTGTCTGATGTGTAGTAAGGTGGGAGGACTGCCTAAAGGCTTTGCCACATTCTCCGCATTTGTAGATCTTCTCTCCAGTATGAATTATCTTATGTCTAGTAAGGTGTGAGGACTGGTTGAAAGTTTTGCCACATTCCTTATATTTGTTGAGTTTCTCTCTGGTATGAATTCTCTTATGTGTTGTAAGGGCTGAGGACTGGTTAAAGACTTTGCCACATTTTTCACATTTGTAGGATTTCTCTTCAATATGAATTCTTTTATGTTTAGTAAAGATTGAGGATCCATTAAAAACTTTTCCACAGTCTTCACATTTGTAGAAATTTACTCTCGTATGGATTATTTTATGTTGAGTTAGGTTTGAAAACATGCAAAATGATTTGCCAAATTCTTTACATTTAAAAGTTTTTTTTCCAGTATGTCTTATCTTATGTCCACTTAGATTTGAAAATTTATGAAAGATTTTCATGTATTCATCACATTGAAATATTTTGCTCTGGGTAGTTGGCAAACATTTGTTAAGTCCATTATAACTTCCTTTTTGCACTTTGCACTCATCCACACTCTTACTACATTTTCTTAACTGTAAATTCTCATGTTCACATTTTCCATATCTTTTCAGTGTCACTTTTTGAAAAGAATCTTTTATGTTCTGCTCTGGTGAAAAGTCTTGGGCAAAATGAGAGCAAATAACTGAAAGAAATAAAAATAACAAATTACTCCACTTGTTAGATGAATAAACTTTACAAATCCAATCTATATAATTATACAAATTACATAAGCAATATGGTACAGAAAAATGCCAAAGACCTTAATTTCCTTTCTTTTTTCTTTTTTTTTTTTTTCCTGACATGGAGTCTTGCGCCCTGTTGCTTGGACTGAAGGGCCGCAGTGCCATAGTGTGATCTCAGCTCACTGCAATCTCTGCCTGGATTCAAGCAATTCTCCTGCCTCAGCCTCTTGAGTAGCTAGGAGTACAGGCGTGCGCCACCACATGCAGATAATTTTTGTATTTTTAGTACAGATGGGATTTTACCATGTTGACCAGGCTGGTCTTGAACTCCTGACCTCCTGATTCACTCACCCCAGTTTCCCAAAGTGCTGGGATTACAGACATGAGTCACCGCACCTGGCCCAAAGTCCCTAATTTCTTAATAGAAATATAAGTGTAACAAAAACATACTGACCAAAATACATTTGTGGAAAATGTATAAATTAGTTATGTGTGCAATGACCCAGATGAGCACAATGCAAAGAGTGACAGTGTGGGAATTCACTCAGGGTGGTGGCAAAAATAGTATAAGAAAAATGTCAAAGAAAGTTACAGAAAATAGTCTCAAACCTCTTTAGAAGGTCTAAGGGTTTTTTCTATAGTTCTTGGCTGAAGGTAGCCAGAGTCTCTTTGCAAGACCCAGAGAGATTAGGGCACACATACAAAAGAATGTGGGTAGTTTACCTAACTAACTTGTTTACTCATATGCTCTTAAAGCTAACCTTTGAGCTAAATGGCCCTCTTGAGGGGAGGTCAACCACAGATGTTACCCATTAATGGTGTTTGCTTTGAGCAACAGAACCTGTCCTTTAACCTTTAACCTCTAGTGGTGTTGACTCAACCTTTGTCAATTAAACTTTACTGAATAAATTTGAGTCTCACTGGCAGCAGCTATCTCTTTACAGCACTCTCCAGGGAGTCTGTAAGCGGTTACAGACACTAGCCAAACTAGGAAAGCATAACATCTGTGTGTCAGCGTACTTTACTTATCCATCGCTGAGTGAGGGTCTGCAGGATAGACCACCAGAGGTGGTGATCCCAACAGTGGTGCCCAACGTGGGGTGACCCCAATAACCCATAGAAAAAAAATAAAACGTAGCTCTTTTTTCTCGCCCATAATACCTTTAAAAGTAAATTGCCAACTTCAATTATTTTGCAAATAGAGGCATGCCTGAAAGTGGATAATTTATTTATTGTTTTCTTTCTTTATTCTTTTTTATAGAGATGGGCTTTCTCCATGTTGGTCAGGCTGGTCTCAAACTCCCGACCTCACGTGATCCACCCACTTCAGCCTCCCAAAGTGCTGGGATTACAGGCGTGAGCCACCATGCCCAGCCGGAAGTGGATAATTTTTATTAAAGACAAAAGGTTGGCTGGGTGTGGTGGCTCATACCTATAAATACAGCATGCCTAGCCCTAAAATTTTAAAATTTGATTATAAACTATAGCCAAACATTCGTGAAAAAGAACAAAGAGGTATTATCTGGATTTCAAAATACATTAATAGCTAAAAAAACAAAAACAAGGTGGTACTGACACAAAGACAGATAAATAGATAAAAAACCAGAATATACAGCCTAGAAATAAACTTTTCTATATGTGATTAAACAATCTTTTATGAAGTTGCCAGAAGCACACAATAGAGAAAAGACAATGTGGCCGGGCGCGGTGGCTCAAGCCTGTAATCCCAACACTTTGGGAGGCCGAGGCGGGTGGATCACGAGGTCAAGAGATCGAGACCATCCTGGTCAACAAGGTGAAACCTCATCTCTACTAAAAATACAAAAATTAGCTGGGCATGATGGTGCGTGCCTGTAGTCCCAGCTACTCGGGAGGCTGAGGCAGGAGAATTGCTTGAACCCAGGAGGCGGAGGTTGCGGTGAGCCAAGATCGTGCCATTGCACTCCAGTCTGGGCAACAACAGTGAAACTCCATCTCAAAAAAAAAACAAAAAAAAAAAGAAAAGACAATGTTTTGAAAATATGTTGAAAACTGGACGTTAATAATGATAAAGCTGGATCCTTTCTTTGGATCATATACAAAAAAACATTTTAAAATATTTAGAAATATAAAAATAATACATCTCTTAGAAAAAAAGAGAAATGACATGATGTTGGTCTTGGCACCACTTTTTTGATATGACATTAAATGCAGCTGGGTGTGGTGGCTCATGCCTATAATCGCAGCACTTTGGGAGGCCAAGGCGGGCGGTTCACCTGAGGTCAGGAGTTCAAGACCAGCCTGGTCAACATGGTGAAACCCCGTCTTTAAAAAAAAACAAAAAACAAAACATTAGAGTGACAGTGCCTTCTAGGAAATAAGTAAAAATATTTGCAAATTATATGTGATAAAAGTTAATATTGAGAATATACAAACAAGTCTTAAATGGACTAATAATTAAAATAAATTTTCATCAAAAAATACAAAAATGGGAAAAGCATTTGAAAGTACACACAAAATCACATTTGTAGAGAAACACATAAAAATTACAATGAAAATAACTCAAACCAATTACAATGGCCACCATCAATATTTTTTAAAACATTAAATTTGTTGATGAAATTAAAATAAAACCCGTGTTATTTGTTGGCGCAAAACAATAATGTTTTAAAATGTTATGTTACTCAAATAATAAAAAATGGTACTATTAAATACAACAATTCAATTTATAAATCTATATGCAAACTACACAACACAGGACTAGAAGGCATATTTGAACACTGATGTATACTATACCAGTATTCACAAAAGCCAGAAGACTGAAGTAACCCTTTCTTGACTTATAAATATATCAAAACATGTAACATATAAATACAATGGAGTATTATTCAGTCTTAAAAAAAAATCTTGTCACAGTTTAAGATAAACTTTGAGAATATTATGTCACCTGAAATAAGCCAGTAACAAAATGATGGATATTATATGATCCCACTTATAGGAGATATCTTAAGTAGTTGCACTTATAAAAACAGAAATTAGAAGAATATTTGTTAAGGATTGGAGAGAGGGTAAAATGGTCAGCTATTACTTAATGGATATTGAGTTTTAGTTTCTCAAGATGTAAAATTTTTAGAACACTTTTGCATAACAATGTGAATATACTTAACATACCTGAAATGTACAGATTTTTGAGACACGGTCTCACTCAGTCACACAAGGTGGAGTGCACTGGCACAATTATGGCTAAGTGTAGCCCCAAACTCTCAGACTGAAGTCACCCTCCTCCCTCAATCTTTCAAAGAGCTGGGACCACAGGTGCACAAAACCACACCTGGCTTTAAAAAAAAAAATTGTAGAGAGGGAATCCCCATATGTTGCCCAGGCTGGTGTCAAACTTTTGGGATCAAGGAATTCTCCTGCCTTGACATCCCCAAATTCTAGGATTACATATGTAAGCCACAACAATGGCTGGCCCTGAAATGTACACTTCAATCGATTTAAGATGGTAAATTTTATGTTATGTGTTTTTACAATCAATTTTTCTCAAAAAAAAAATCTGAAAAAATACAGGACCATAAATCTTTTCATAAATTACCTTCAAATCACAAGACTGTTTCTCTCACACAAAGAAAATATGTATTCATCATTAAACACACAGTAAAAATAAAACTATTCCCTGACTATTCATTTAGACAAAACCACCAGGGAAAATAAACAAAGAAAAAAAAAAAAAAAAAAAAAAAAAAAAAA
>NW_022439149.1:0-10494 GCF_009761245.1 Sapajus apella
TGTCACTAAATATGTCAAACATGTACTAGCATATCTAAAAGCCTTGGGTATCTTAAAGAATAGTATTCACGTAATGAAACGTAAGGATAAATAGTGACTCTTCATCTTTCAATCAAATTTAACAAACTTGTGTTGAATATTTAGTATATACCAGGCACTAGATTTAGATTGACTGAGAACACCAAATGATAAATTATAGCCCTTATAGAGCTTGTAGTCTTGTAAGTAAAACAAATAGGTCCACCAATAACTAAATATGATAGGACAAGTGTTACAAAGGGGATTTACACCAAAGACTCAGAGTAGAGAGACATCCAAGACAGACTGGGAGAGTCAGTGAAAGCTACCTGACAGCTGAATATTCACAGTAAGAAAATGCTAGTGTTCAGGATGAAGGGTAGTATGTATGAAAGCACAGAAAGGAGAGAGTGGCTTGTTATAAAAATGACTTTAGGGTGGCAATAAAAAGTGGCTATTTGGGGGAAGAAAAGAAGCTGGAGAAATACTTAAGCAAAGGCGAAAATAGAGCTGATTTTGAAGGGTTGCATGTGCCTTACTAAGGGTAGGCACCTTATCCAGAAGTTAGTGGTATTTCACTTGTTGGCTTGAGGCAAGATGGTAGCATCAGAATCATCTTTGGGATGATCACAGTGGCAGCCTTTTGAAGAATGGGTTGGAGAACAAGAAATAAGGCAAGATCAGTTGGGATGCTGTGGCATATCCCTAGGAAAGAGATGAGGGCTCAAACCAAGGCAGTAATGGTGAGGAGGAAGGTAAGGGGTCGGTGTGAGAGATGAAGGAGCTGGACTCTATTAGTTTTAAAGACCAGTGGGTTGTTGGAAATGAAAGAGAGGTTAGTATTTAGGATGAGCTCAAGGTTTTTAACCTAGGTGATTCACCATTCACCAAGCGAAGAAACAGAAGAATAAGTTTGGGTGGAAAGACACTGATTTCATTGTTGGACCTCTTTCATTTAAATGAATATACCCAAAAGACAACTGAATATAAGATTGTGGAATTTAGGAGAGCTTATCAATTTGGGTATTATCTTTAACAAGTAACTTTATAATTGTCTGTTCTCTGCCAATTATATTTTTAGTCTCTATCAGGTAAGTGTAGTCTATTTCCCTTTAAGAAGGCATTAAAGGATTGTGGTTTCTAAGACAATGACATGAAGCATAAATTGTAAGAGATTGTAATTAGAAAATGGATAAGAAGGTGTGCTCTTCTCTTGACCCTGGCAAACTTGCAGGAATGGAAGTCAACAAGGCCACTGCTACAGTACTGTACCTCATGCCCCCACATGTAGTATTGTGTAATGAAATATTCTTCCTTCTGGTTTGTATGCCATTTGGAATTTAGATCCTGGGCTCATCACTTTTATGTTCAGTTTATCTATCTCATTATGAACTATATCAGTTTGTTCTTTGACAGAAAATTAGGCCAAGCACTGCTGCTCATACCTGTAATCCCAGCACTTTGGGAGGCTGAGGTGGGCAGATCACGTGGTCAGGAGTTTGAGACTAGCCTGGCCAACATGATGAAACCCTATCTCTACTAAAAATACAAAAATTAGCCAGGCATGGTGGCTGGCACCTGTAATTCCAGCTACTCGAGAGGCTGAGGCAGGAGAATCGCTTGAACCCAGGAGGCAGAGGTTGCTGTGAGCCACACCCATGCCATTGCACTCCAGCCTGGGTGACAGAGTGAGACTCTGTCACAAGAAAAGAAAAGAAAAAATTAGTCAGGCATCCCCATATTAAAGCTGAATTGCTCCTAAAGACCTGCTTAAAAGATAGGTTGAATGAATCTAATTCTTCTCTTTCCTATCTCTCATATGTTTGAGTAGAATAATCCTAAAGGTAGAAGGTGGAAACTGCATATATGGAATGAATTATAAACTCCAGATTTACAATAAAGCAACAATGTTAGACTTAAAAGAATATTGGTACTTAGATATCAATATTAAAGAATATCCTTTAACACAAATCAAAAAATATAAATGAGAATGTATGTATAAGCACAAAATTAGAATTAGTTCTTTATTTTCTTGAGACATTACATTTATAAAAGCATTTGCTTCTAGTGACTAATTTTTCATTGATTATATACACATTTTCTAGGCAACTTGGGTCAAGAGAGATTTGTCTTGATCTACAAATGATATTTCCTCCCAGGCTTTGAAACAACTTATATTCACCCCGTGAATATGTCATTGATCTGTTATGTGTGAATGGACACTATTTTTTCCTGTACTTGGACAAATGTTTCATTTCCAGAAAATTAAATTACTTAAAGGCAACAAACAGATGGCCAGAGAGTCCTGTAGTAGCTTGTTCTGCCATGAAATTTATCTGCATTTCTGTGGAAAGCCTGAGAAGTTGGATAAAAGTCTTTTTGCACACTATGCAATAGTTGATGTTTCAGTCTTCTTGCCATTTTAAAATAATTAAATAATTCTGTTACTGTTGAGATTAGGAGGAAATAGTTAAAAGGCTATTTCATATTTACATGAAAAATTAAAACTGTATCTGAAAATCACATGGACCACCTTGATTGAATTTATCTTAAAGTCCTACTTAAGGTATTAAGAATAATAGAATAATTACACATGAAAATAGAGAAATAATAGCTAGAACTTTTTTCTTATTTCCAGTCTTCAAATATATTTTCTAGGCTAATGACATATTCTTATCTGTACAGCAGAAGAAGTTTAACTAAATAAGGCATGATCTATATATTCTGCTTTATTTTCTTTTGTTATTATCAAATATAAAAACAAGTTTATTCATTTTTATAAATGCAAAAAAAATACAGTTCATAAGTATCTCTGATGGCCTTGTCTCAACCATATATAAATAAATGTTAAAAATACATTTGTTTTATATCAACTGTTCAGATAAAGCAAAATCACTTTGCTACTGGGAAGATTTTTTTTTAGCTGTCATTCAATATGTGCTTTGGGAAAACTGTAAAGTATAAATATGCTCATAAAAGAGCAAGGGCCAAGTGAAATGAAGGTACAAGTTTAAACTTTTCTAAGACTTCTTTTTATCACTTGTGTATACTTGGCCTTGAGTCTGATGTTTTCATTGAATATGCATTTTTTAAAATCTGTATATCTAACCACATTCAAAGACCTTTATTGGGAAATAACAAAATATTCCCTTATCCTTTTCATCAAGATGCTATTAGAGGACGTTTATATATCCCTTCAGAACTGACAATGAACATGGCACAAAATAATTGACAGTGAACACTCTTAATATTAAATCTGTCCCTTATTTTTGACCTAGAAGATTCTGCGAATACCCCAATTCTGGAAGTAAACATGTATTAAAGTTCTACCCTCTGGACAGGGGCACCTCACGTCATGTTGTGGAGTAAGAAAAAGGAATAAATTAAGTGAAGGACTTTAGTACCTCTAAGAACTCATGGACTAGCCGGGCGCGGCAGCTCATGCCTATAATCCCAGCACTTTGGGAGGCCAAGGCGGGTGGATCACCGGAGATCAGGAGTTTGAGACCAACCTAGCCAACATGGAGAAACACCATGTCTACTAAAAATACAAAATTAGCTGGGCATAGTAGCACATGCCTGAAATCCCAGCTACTCGGGAGGCTGAGGCAGGAAAATTGCTTGAACTCCTTAGGCAGAGGTTGCAATGAGCTGAGATCATGCCATTGCACTCCAGCCTGGGCAACAAGAGTGAAACTTTGTCTCAAAAAAAAAAAAAAAAGTAAAACTCATGTACTTAGAGGAATACAGGTAGAGGCACATAATGATTCACATCATTCAGATAATTTAGCTAGGAAGGCTCCCCAGTCATTGTGATTCTCCCCTCTTTTCCGACTTTCAGAGCCTCAGAGCAGCAGAAGTAGCAGGCTGTGCAGCTCCAACACCACTCCTGTTCTTCTGACCTCTCTGGGTCCCCAAGGTCACTCTCCCTTAACCTTTATCTCTTCTTCATACTAGTTTTTCCTCTGCCTACACACAGGATACCTACCCTTGCTGTCTGCTTTTGTTGGTCTGTTCCTTTCCTATTCGTTGCTTCTGCTTCTCACCCATACTGCAAGGCTTAGCCATTTAAGGAAGTCAGACTCCCCAGAACACTGTTAAAGTGCTTAAAGTTATATTAAATAGAAAAATAAAAGAATCAACGAAGAAGATACTCAAAGAGGAAAGTGTACTTCCCACATCTTGTAGTGGACTTGTCCTAGGAGAATCATAACCCTAGACAAACTCTCTCATGGAATCCTTAAAGCTTATGCTATGATTATTGATGAGGAGTACAGCTGAGACCTTTGGCAATTCGGAAGCCAGTTGTCTGTGCAGTCATCGTGACTTCTCTAACAGGGGAAGGCATATAAGGAAAAGGAGATGATATGAGCAGTGCTATCACATGTTCTGTGTTGCCCACCAAACAAGTGTGTATAGTCATATGAGTCTCCTCCTTAGAATCTGGCCCTCCCATGGTGGTCAAAGCCATATGGCTATCTGGTCTTATTTGCAGGTAGTCAGGAAAAATAAAGCAAGAGAGCTGATAATATAAGCGTTGTGAACCCCACCCTCTCTCCATGTGCTTCAGCTCTGACCAGGAGAGAGGAACTTGGGAGGTGAGGTCTATCCAAAGTAATCAGATTTGACCAGTCAACGGTACAAAGGTTTGAAGAACAATAACTCTAGCCCTTTAGAGGTAAAAGGCTATTGAGTAGATTTGCAGGCATCTGCTCAGATCACATTCATAATAAACTTGCAATTCCATGACTCCATGATGCTGTGTGATTTGACCCCAACACATCAGAATCAAAAAGACCCATCAGATGTCTGAGGCAGAGATCAAAATGGGCAAAGTAAGAAAATGATTCTCTAAGAAACAAGTAATCATCATCGGAGCTCCTGCTATCCATAGCCTGGCTCTGTACCCAGTTGATGCCAGGCTTTCCTTGCAAATGGGTAGCGAGAGGATGACTACAATAATGTAGACTCACCACAAGGCCTTCTGCTGCTCACCACCCAGCATCCATCTGTGAGGCTTCTGAACAGTGAGCCATTTCAGGCTTTAAATTTCATTTTACTTACAATTTTATCACTCACTGAGATTTGTTTTCTAAAATAAAGAAGTATTTAATTTTTTTCTCTCTTCAGCTGTTAGCACATTTAAGTTAATTCCTGCTTTTTTTGTTTAGGTAGGTTTTGTTCATGATGATTTTCTCTTTTCTTGCTCATTGGAATATAAGTGGAATATAATTATTTTTGTGATGCTCAGATTTTTTGTTGTGCAGAGAAAAAAGATAAAGGTCAAATGATCAAAGGCATTTGTTGGTGACCCAGAAGAGCAATTCAGATTTAAGCATTATTACAAGAGACCATCTAATGCTAAGCGTAATTTTTCTTGACACATGTGGCAATTAATTTGTCAAGGGCAATGCTGCTTACCACAACTAGTCATTACTTGATTGTGGAAATGTAGTAGTTCCTTGGTATCTGTGTGGGATTTGTTCCAGAACCCCCACCCCAGATATAAAAATCCATGCATACCTACATCCCACATTTGATTCTGCAGAACCCACCTGTAGGAAAAGTTGGTCTTTCATATCTTCAGGTTTTTGTATCCCATGAACACTGTATTTCCAATCCTTATTTGGTTGTGGATGCAGAACCCACAGATACCAAAGGCCTACTGTACTTATTGAAAAATATCCACATGTAAGTGGACCCATGCAGTTCAAATTTGTGCTTCTCAAGGATTAACTATATTTATTGAGTGCTTGAAAATCAAGCAGTTAGGATGGTATACTGGACAAAGCAAAGGCTCTTTCTATATATATTTATATATATATTTTTTGCTGTTTTTATGATCTTCACTTAGTATAAGAGCTTCTGTCAAAAACTACTGCAGCCTCCAGTAGCAGAGGATTTATAGAAGGTTTTGACTAAAGTACTTCATCAGTGCACAGCCCAATGTACTACTTGTATAAATTTCATCTTTACTACATTAGATTTCTACCAGTTGTATAGAAATAGCCTAGTATGCTTAGTTAGGACAATATGTTTAATATTGGGAATGATCCTAATAAATTATAGATTTCTCAATATGGTATTCTAATTAAAACCTAATTAGCAATTCACTGTGCTAGAACTTGGATTTTTCACATAGAAATAATTTCACTATGCATGGAAAGTAAAGATGTATTTTTTGGAGATGTAAGAGTTTCAAAAATACAAGGCAGCATATGTGGAATGTAGAGGTGTTAAAAATCTTAAGTGTGGGTTTCTCTGTAGCTTTAAGCTTGAAAAGTTTTGTATAATCAGCAAGATTGCCAAACAGTATCAAAAAACTCATTTTCTTAAAGTGCTTTATTTATCTTTAATAGAACCTTCATCACCCTGGTGTTGTAAATTTGGACTGTATGTTTGAGACGCCTGAAAGAGCGTTTGTTGTTATGGAAAAGCTCCATGGAGACATGCTGGAGATGATCTTGTCAAGTGAAAAGGGCAGGTTGCCAGAGCATATAATGAAGTTTTTAATTACTCAGGTAAGAAATCAATTAGAGACAGAAAAAAATATAATATTTAATATCAAATGTTATCACTGTTTAACTACAGCTTTCTGGCCTTGTGGTTTAGTCCCTACTTCCAGTCTAAACTACACTAGAAAAGGTTGTAGCGGCTTTATTGTGTTATGTGATTTATATCTATATTAATCAGAGTCCATTTGTATCTATATTAATCAGTGTACCAAATTAGTAACGTGTTTGCAGGTCCATGTATTCAAACGTTTCACGAAAGTTTAAAATGTATATTGGCTTAGTCTTCGTTCTTTGGGAATATTTAAGAATGGGTATCATTGTTAGATTTCATAGGTCCTTTATCTACATCTGTCTTGGCTGCCATATGAATACCATCATATGTAATTTTTTCATTGAAATTTCTTTAGAAACCTATGTTAATCCAGCTCATTTCAGTGGTCTTGAATATAAAGAAGTTTGAATGTTCATTGTCAGTTTTTTTTCTTGGCCTCTTAACTGGTAGAAGACATTTTGAAATTCATACACTGGAATGAAATTATTTTGGCAATTTTTCTTCTTTATAGATACTCGTGGCTTTGCTGCACCTTCATTTTTAAAATATTGCTCGCTGTGACCTCAAACCAGAAAATGTGTTGCTAGCATCAGCTGATCCTTTTCCTCAGGCAAGTATAAAAGACTCTCTCAGCAAAAAGCCAGTTGACAGCATTGCTAGCTTCCATGTAGCATCTTGTCACATTCTATTTTTCCCTTAAAACCTTTACTTGTTTCAAGTGTTTGTATTCATTTTCATCCATTTGTTACCTCCTTGTATCTTTGGAACCATGGTCTTGTTGGGCTTTTTGGTGATGCCTACCTCAATTATACGCAAATGTGCTTTCTCATTCTGCCTTTTGGCTTTTCCAGGAGTAGCCAATAGGTGACAACACTTGAGTCCCAGAGATGTTACCAGCTCACTAATGGGCAAGATATTAAACCTCATTGTTGTTCTCAAGGACAAGGGCAAAACTTTTTTTCTTTCCTCACCTTAGAGAGTGGGAAACCAAATATCTCCACAGGGCATCCTAGATCTGAAATGGCCTGATTGAGGTGGCTGTCCTGCCTTGCTTCTCTAACACCTTCTGGTCCTGCCTACATATGTGCCAGTGCAGAGCTAATTTTGAGGATTATTGCAGATGACATGACACATCTCTGTACTTATCCTTCACCCTCTACCCATAATAAGCCCTTGAGTGGTCATCACTTTCCTGATTTGCATAATGTTTTCCTGCCGTGTAAACAACACTACCCACTTCTGAGTACACTTACCTTCATATTTGTCTCTCGGCTTTTGGAGAAGAGAGACTTAATTGTTTTCATTTTTTATTTTTTGAGACAGGGTCTCACTCTGTCACCCCAGGCTGGAGTACAGTGGCACAGTCTCAGCTCACTGCAACCTCTGCCTCCCAGGCTCAATCAATCCTCCCACCTCAGCCTCCCAAATAGCTGGGACTACAGGTGCACACCACCATGCCAGGCTAATTTTTTACTTTTTTTTGTAGAGATGGGGATCTCACTATGTTGCCCTAGTTGGTCTTGGGCTCCTGTCCTCAAGTAATCCTCCTGCCTCAGCCTCCCAAAGTGCTGGGATTACAGGCATGAGCTACTGCACCCTGCCAAGAGAGACTGTTTAGGTGATATTTTTATGAATGAAAACATACTTTTGTATCACTACATAAGCCACTGTCTTCAAATACCTAAAATGGAAACTACCTATTACTTTAAGAAATCCATATCATTTACTGTAAAGGGAAAGTATTTAAAGTATTATGGTTGTATCTAGTGAATCTGAACCAGGAGATACAGACACACAATTGTGAACTGAGTATTTCTGCAAACGCTTTTATCAACAGGTGAAACTTTGTGATTTTGGTTTTGCCCCGATCATTGGAGAGAAGTCTTTCCGGAGGTCAGCGGTGGGTACCCCAGCTTACCTGGCACTGTCTTAAGAACAAGGGCTACAATCGGTCTCTAGATGTGTGGTCTGTTGGTGTCATCATCTATGTAAGCCTAAGTGGCACATTCCCATTTAATGAAGATGAAGACATACATGACCAAATTCAGAATTCAGCTTTCATGTATCTACGAAATCCCTGGAAGGAAATCTCTCATGAAGGTAATATCTTCCATTCAAAAATGATAATGATCTAATCCTTATATGTTTATGTTATTAATTTAAACGAATTTAATTATAAGTTATGACTCGATAAATACTCATTGTAAAGTGCCCACCAGAGTGGAGACACAAAGACACAAATTAATTGGGGTGGGACACATATACATAACAGAAATTACGGATATATATATACATATATATATAATTATCAACACAGGAATGTTATGACATTGATAGTTGATATTTGAATGATCATAGTACATGTATTAGTTTACCAAGTTGTTTGTCTACTGATTTTGTTTTTAGCATTAAAATATGTATAATATTTTACTTGGCCATTCCCCTGGAATTTTTAGGTTATTTCTCTGTGTTCAGTATTATAACATCTTGATGTATTATTCCTATATTTATTTCTGATAATTTCTTTAGAATAAATTACCTTGGCAATGTTGCATTGTTTAGAGCCATATTCTTAATAAGCATTTCATTCCTTTTTTTTTTTTTTTTTTGAGATGGAGTTTTACTCATGTTACCCAGACTGGAGTGCAATGGCGCGATCTCGGCTCACTGCAACATCCGCCTCCTGGGTTCAGGCAATTCTCCTGCCTCAGCCTCCTGAGTAGCTGGGATTACAGGCATGCACCACCATGCCCAGCTAATTTTTTGTATTTTTAATAGAGACGGGGTTTCACCATGTTGACCAGGATGGTCTCGATCTCTTGACCTCGTGATCCACCTGCCTCGGCCTCCCAAAGTGCTGGTTTATTCCTTTTAAATAAAACACAATTGTTTTAAAAGAAGTTGCCAGGGCTTACAGGGCAGAGAAAGTGACTCATTCAGTACTTTGGAAAGAGTTCCTCAGTTAACATTCATTGGGGTGTATTTAATTCTCATAAAAAATTTCATAAGATAATGTTACTATTTTGGCTATATTTCAAGTTAAAAAACTGAGCCAAAGCAGTGACACCAGTGCTCAAAATACAAAGCTAGCATGTAGCAGGGGCACAGTTCATACCCAGGTTGTCTGAACGTACATCCTTTCACCACTAGGCCTACTTCTTTTCCAGTTTACAGGCAATACCTAGTTCTAGGTTCATTATGTCTGTTCGAATATTCACCATGTGAAAAGACTAGTACATTTGTAAACCTCACTTACGTGATGCCTGTTACTGCATATGTTGGTATAGAAATGGGGAAAGACTATATAAACTGCCTAGGATAAATTAAGTTATTAGACTGCTAATGGTATTAAATGGCAAGAGCTATCCATTATCAGAGCTTTAGGTTACCATTTGCAACAACCTTTAACATCCTCTAATTAGTTGCAAGTCATATGTAGATGGATATATCTCAAAGGAACCTGTGGCCCACAAAAGAACTATCATGTATGCCAAAGGAATAATTAAATATTTGTCATACTTCAACAAAGATGAAAAGTAAAATGTAATTATGTTTCTTTCTCAGGAGACAGAGTAGAGAGAATTATCAAATAACCTTGTGACCAGTACCCTTGATAGGAAACATTACATCTAAGTAGAGCTAACCATTATGCTTGATACTGCTAATCCAGAAATCCAGTAAAATAACTTGCTCCTGTTATCAGAATGCAAATCTGCAGTATCCCTGAAGCCAATCAGACACTTCCCTGTTGTACAGAAATTGGATGTTGGGAAATCACCTTCATGTTTTTAAACTTTTTTCTTGCAGTAGTGGAACAAATGATGTCCCTCTCTCTGCTTTTGTGAAAATTTGACTTACTATGCAGCTATATAGCCTACTAAGACAAAACCTATTCAGGCCAGAAATAAA
>NW_022439150.1:0-10492 GCF_009761245.1 Sapajus apella
GGTTGCTCTCATCTTTCAGAGAGTCTTTCCCGTCATTGGCTAACCAGCCATCCACCTGGGGGGCACACAGGCAATTTATTGTTTGCCTGTTAATTACACTGCCGGTGCATCTGCTCCTAGAGCTGCTGGTGTCCTTCCTGGGAGTAGACAGGATTTTGCTATGACTTTAGCCTTTCCTTGCCTCCCCGCGGCTGTGCCTCTCTTAGGTTGCTCTCATCTTTCAGAGAGTCTTTCCCGTCATTGGCTAACCAGCCATCCACATTGTGGGCACACAGGCAAATTACTTGCTTGCCTGTGAATTACGCTGCTGGTGCATCTGCCCATAGTGCTGCTCATTTCCTTCATGGGAGCAGACATGCTTTTGCTACGACTTTAGTCTTTGCTGGCCTCCCCACGGCTGTGCCTGTCTTAGGCTGCTCTCATCTTTCAGAGAGTCCTACCCGTCATTGGCTAACCAGCCATCCACCTTGGGGGACACACAGGCAACTTACTTGCTCGCCTGTGAATTACAGTGCTGGTGCATCTGCTCCTAGTGATGATTCTTCCCTTCGTGGGAGCAGACTGGCCTTTCCTATGTAGCCGTTCCTGGTCTCCCCACAGCTGTGCCTGTCTTAGGTTGCTCTCATCTTTCAGAGAGACTTACCCGTCATTGGCTAACCAGCCATTCACCTGGGGGACACACAGGCAACTTACTTGCTTGCCTGTGAATTATGCTATTGGTGCATCTGCTCCTAGTGATGTTTCTTCCCTTCGTGGCAGCAGACGGGCCTTTCCCATGTAGGCTTTCCTGCTCTCCCCACAGCTGTGCCTGTCTTAGGTTGCTCTCATCTTTCAGAGAGTCTTACCCATCATTGACTAACAAGCCATCAACCTGGTGGGGCACACAGGCAACTTACTTGCTGGCCTGTGAATTACGCTGCTGGTGCATCTGCTCCTACAGCTGCTCATTTCCTTCATAGGAGCAAACTGGATTTTGCTATAACTTTAGCCTTTGCTGGCCTCCCCGTGGCTGTGCCTGTCTTAGGTTGCTCTCATCTTTCAGAGAGTCCTACCTGTCATTGGCTAACCAGCCATCCGCCTTGGGGGCATGCAGGTAACTTATTTGCTTGCCTGTGAATTACAGTGCTGGTGCATCTGCTCCTAGTGCTGCATGTTTCCCTCATGGGAGCAGACTGGATTTTGCTATGGCTTTAGCCTTTCCTGGCCTCCCCGAGGCTGTGCCTGTCTTAGGTTGCTCTCGTCTTTCAGGGAGTCGTACCCGTCATTGACTAACCAGCCATCAACCTGGGACGGCACACAGGCAACTTACTGGCCTGCCTGTGAAATACGCTGCCAGTGCATCTGCCCTTGCACTGCTTATTTCCTTCATGGGAGCAGACGGGTTTTTGCTATAACTTTAGCCCTTGCTGGCTTCCCTGTAGCTGTGCCTGTCTTAGGTTGCTCTCTTCTTTCAGAGAGTCTTACCCGTCATAGACTAACCAGCCATCCACCTGTGGGGGGCACACAGGCAACTTATTTGTTTGCCTGTGATTTAAGCTCCTGGTGCATCTGCTCCTAGCGCTGCTCGTTTCCTTCTTGGGAGCAGGCTGGATTTTGCTGTGACTTTAGCCTTTGCTCACTGCTCCATGGCTGTGCCTGTCTCAGTTTATTCCCATCTTTCAGAGAGTCTTACCCGTCATTGGCTAACCAGCCATCCACCTGGGGGGCACATAGGCAATTTATTTGCTTGCCTGTGAATTACGCGGCCAGTGCATCTGCTCCTAGTGCTGTTCGTTCCCTTCATGGTAGCAGACTGGCTTTTCTTATGTAGCCTCTGTTGGTTTCCCCACAGCTGTGCCTGTCTTAGGTTGCTCTCCTCTTTCAGAGAGTCTTACCCGTCATTGACTAACCAGCCATCCACCTGGGGGGGCACACAGGCCACTTACTTGCTGGCCTGTGAATTAGGCTTCTGGTGCATCTGCTCCTACAGTTGCTCAGTTCCTTCTAGGGGGCAGACTGGATTTTGGTATCACTTTAGCCTTTGCTCTCCTCCCCATGGCTGTGCCTGTCTTAGGTTGCTCTCATCTTTCAGAGATTATTACCTGTCATTGGCTAACCAGCCATCGACCTTGGGGGCACACAGGCAATATATTTGCTTGCCTGTCAATTACACTGCTGGTGCATTTGCTCCTAGTGCTGTTCATTCCCTTCATGGGAGCACACTGGCTTTTGCTATGTAGCCTTTGCTGCCCTCCCCACAGCTGTGCCTGTCTTAGGTTGGTCTCATCTTTCAGAGAGTCTTCCCTGTCATTGGCTAACCAGCCATCCACCTTTGGGGCACACGGGCAACTTACTTGTGTGCCTGTGATTTACGTTGCTGGTGCATCTGCTCCTAGGGCTCCTCATGTCCTTCATGGGAGCAGACTTCCTTTTTCTATGACTTTAGCCTTTGCTGGCCTCCCCAAGCTGTGCCTGTCTCAGGTTGCTCTCATCTTTCAGATAGTCTTTCCCATCATTGGCTAACCAGCCATCCACCTAGGGGGGCACAGAGGCACCTTGCTTTCCTGTGAATTATGCTAGGGGTGCATCTGCTCCTACAACTGCTCGTTCCCCTCATGGGAGCAGACTGGATTTTGCTATGACTTTAGCGTTTGCTGGCCTCCCCGAGGCTGTGCCTTTCTTAGGTTATTCTCATCTTTCAGAAAGTTTACCCGTCATTGGGTAACCAGCCATCCACCTGGGGGGGTACACAGGCAACTTACTTGCTTGCCTGTGAATTACGGTGCTGGTGCATCTACTCCTAGTGCTGCGCGTTTCCTTCATGGGAGCAGACTGAATTTTGCTATGACTTTAGCCTTTGCTGGCCTCCCCGAGGCTGTGCCTATCTTAGGTTGCTCTCATCTTTCAGAGAGTCTTACCCGTCATTGGCTAACCAGCCATTCACCTGGGGTCACGCAGGAAACTTACTTGCTTGAATGTGAATTACGTTGCTGGTGCATCTGCGCCTAGCGCTGCTCATTTTCTTCATGGGAGCAGACTTGCTTTTAAAAACACCTATGGCTTTAGCCTTTGCTGGCCTCCCCGAGGCTGTGCCTGCCTTAAGTTGCTCTCATCTTTCAGAGAGTCATACCTGTCATTGGCTCACCAGCCATCCACACAGGCAACTTACTTGCTTGCCTGTGAATTATGATGCTGGTGTATCTGCTCCTAGTGCTGCTCATTTCCTTCATGGGAGCACTCTGAATTTTGCTATGAATTTAACCTTTGCTGGCCTCTCCATGGCTGTGCCTGTCTTAGGTTGCTCTCATCTTTCAGAGAGTCTTACCAGTCATTGACTAACCAGCTATCCACCTTGGGGGCACATTTTTGGCTTTTCTCTTGGAGAGAAGCATGATTAAGCTGGTTAGGAGTTAAACCTAAAGTTCTTTTCTGTGCCATTTGCTTTTACCTAGGTACAAGTTATATATTACACCCTAGCACGTTATTTTACAAGTGATGTTTAAGGCTTAGCATCTTTACTTCATCCTCACACATCTTTGTTTTTTAAGCCACATGGAAGGTGAGGGAGTGGAGAGATGGGACAACAAAATACCCTATAACCTTTTCATGAGTTAAGCTTTTATCTGTGGTAGTGTCTGATACCTACTTATTGCCATTATATGTAGTGTGTTTTGTCAGCACTCCCTGTATGGTCGACTGTACTCCTAAACAGGGGTGGTAGTAAACAAGGGAATACGAGACAGTACCTAATATAAGTACTGTGCTCCCTATTAGAGTCTTGAATTTGTCCAAAGGATGAGAACCATCGACCAAAAAGAGAGTCTGAAGTTCAACCCTTTTCAGGTTCAGACTGTAACACATGCATAACTTTCTCATCTTTTCAGTGATTTCCACAACTACCTGTCCATTGTTGTTAGCTTCTAAACAGCTGTTAAATTTACCACAGACTCTTCCTTCTGAGGCCAGCAGATAATCTAATGCTAGTCTCTTTTGACAGACTGCATTTCTTATTTGTGTAGATTGTACAGCTAACAAATCTAAAGCTTTAGATATTTCATTAGTTATAATTTCTGAGACTGCTTGTAATCTGATAATACAATTAATCATGTAGATGGGAGTAAGATATCCCCACATCCCATCTTGTGCCCAAGAAGCCAAACTGTAATTATTCTCTCTGCAGGCCAATCTGTATCTCTCCAATCACCAATTTGACATAAGCCTCAGGCTAGGTCAGAATATGAGGTGGAGAGTTTTGTGTGCATGTACACTTATCTTCATGTGGTCACGCACAGACACACACACACACGTGCATGTGCATACAAATATAATGACAGAGAATAAAGAAGGCTGGGGAGAACAGGCACACATGAGTAACACTGTTTAATCCACCAAACAAGGCCACTAGGATTTCAGTATTTGTGGCCAGGACTTTCAGGCACTGGAATGGGTTATTAAACTTAATCCTAACTTTTTTCTGTTAGACTGAGCTTTCTTTTGACCATTTTAACTTCTGAAATCAAGATATATAAAGAGAATCTAGGCGAGCTGGGAGGACAGAAACAACTTTTCTGGGAAGTGAATAAAAGAGTAAAAGTGGGACCCACATTGAAAATATCTTGATTTTGGATCAGTGAAGCCTTCAAGTAGAAATTCTCATGTGCCTAGTTCTCTGTGGTGGGATGGGTCTAAGAGCCAAAATTTATGATGAGCCTAAAAATAGGAGCAAATGAGCAGTGGACCTAAAAAGGGATATACAAATTGTCAAAACTGAAAGAGCTAGAGGAGCAAATTAAAAAATACTCAAAACCTAGCAGAAGACAAGAAATAACTAAGAACAGAGCAGAGCTGACGGAGACAGAGACAAAAAAATCCCTTCAAAAAATCAATAAATGCAGGAGCTGTTTTTTCAAAAAGATCAACAAAATAAACAGACCACTGGCCAAATTAATAAAAAAGAAGACAAGGCATGTGTGAACTGATGCAGATGGCTTTTGAGAGTCTCAGTGATGAAGGTGAGATGTAGGTGTAAAGGTGAAGAAAGATAAGGTTCATTGTCATAATCACAAACAGTTAATACAAGGTCCCCCTGGACCTTGTCTTTAAGGTACTAACAATTGGACTTTCTCCATATATATTAACTTACTATCTGTCTATATATGTGTCTGCATTTTGGCTGGGTTCCCTAAGAGTTTGCTTTTTCAGGGGAGGATCTACAGTATCTCTCATATCTCAAATATGTATTCTGTTTGATACTCTTTCCTGACAATTGTGGATGTTAGAAAATATTTCATCCTTTTTTTTGAAGGGAAAGAATCATACAAGCATATGTGGAAAATATCACAATGTAAAATGTAAAAAGAAAGGGAAAATTTACAGGAGCACACTATTAATTTATTTGCCAAATAATACATATTTCCTCTGTGCTGGAGATAAGTCAGTGATCAAGGAAGGCAAGATTTCTGCACTCCCGGGGGTTATATTCTTAAGCAATCTCTGAGTATAATGAGGACCGACACTATAGATCTACAGTTATGAGATGATGTCTGTATGTAAAAAGAACAACAATAATAGGTTTAGTAAGTATTAAGTGCCAGCTGCTAGAGCCTGAATAATTACAAAGGGGAGGGAGAAATTATTTCAGGCAGCAGAGCTGTATGATTAAAGCATGACTACAAGAATGCAATGAGAAATGGACTGGTCTCCCTGAAGTCCAGGAGTTGTACATGTGAATAGTTGGGGACAACATGTGAGAGATAGATAGATAAGGAACCACTGACAACTTGTGAGCAGGGAAGTGACACGATAAAATTGATGATGACACAGTAAGCATGGAATCTGTGGTGATATCCCCTTTATCGTTTTTTATTGCATCTATTTGATTATTCTCTCTTTTCTTTTTTATTAATCTGGTTAGTGGTCTATTTTGTTGATCTTTTTGACATTTTGTAGCCTGGCCCAGAAAAACAATACCCAGACCTGCCTCCATATTTAGTCACCCATTATTACTTTCTTAGTCATCATACTTGTACTATATTTACTAAATCCTCTTCTTCCAACTCCTCAAATAATGCTTTCATTGAATGAGTCTTTCTTCCACCTTTTACAGAAAGGACACATAAAAACCATCTCATTAAACAGAATTTCTGCCTCAGTCCTATAAAATAATAACTCAAGATATTGGTTATAGGTTGACTTAATGTCATTTCTATACATTAAATTTCTGCATGTCCTTTATGCCCTGTTTTAAAAGAGAGCTAATTTTGCTTAGGGAAAAATTTCATCTCTGTAGATTTATATGTTGGCACTGGGCTGCCAGAAAAATAACTATCAAATAATTATTTCATTTAGAGCCTTCAATTTGAGAAACTTTAGGAACACACTTTCTCCCATACTATAATCAACTCATTTCTGTCGCATATTACTTATCTCTTCTGCTTTCTTTGGTTAGATTCTGTTTTAACCTTCTGTGTTCTATTTTTCATGGTGTTCTGACTTCTAAACTACATCAAAAGATGGAGTGTAAATATTAAAAACAAGATATCATGTTAGCCTCTTAAATTAACAAACAGAAAAGTGATTCTAATTATAGATTTATCATTGCAGCTACGTTAAGAGATCAAGGTGAAGTTAAATATGCACATGCACCATCAACCCCAAACTGCCTATTACAAAGAATATCTAGGCAAGAAAGATCATGTATGTTTCATGGCATCATGAAATTTACTTGGAGAAAAAAACGGAATAATTCAGAATAAATGTAGTCAGAAATGTCTTTAAAATATCTCCATAAAATTTAACTTACAACTAAATAACAGTACCTTCCATAACTTACTGGAAGCTACTGAAAATGTAACTCAGACCAGCATGAGATATGTATTTTAATAACACACTTTAAAACAAGGAGTGTGTGTCAGCTTTATCTTAAATTCAGCAAGACAGAGATACAAAATAAATTCATATAAATCTTGAACAATCTAAAGAAAAAAATTCAAGTCACAATTTAGTGCTAACCATGATACTTTTCTACAGTCAATGGCACCAGAGATACTTGTATTATGCTTTCAATCCAAAGCCTAAAATTATTACGATCATCAGAACCTACCTATTTCTTCAATGAGTACACCTGTAGCTACTTGAAAAAGAGGCCTCATACATTGCTTTACATAAAATATAATTCATTGATGGGAAAATGGTTTCTATAAACACAGCCAGTTACATTTCTACTTTCATTCCCAACATTTTCAAAATATTTGCCACCCACTAGGCCTCCCAATTTTGCTTTTTAGTGTTGATTTTAAAACAGTTCAGTAGTTTTAAAGTAGGTGACCATTAAAAAGGAGAAAAGGAAGGCTAAAGATTGATAAAAGTTGTCTAAGATTGCCCTTGAGTCATGTTTAGATAGGACCTGAAGCAAGATTTAAGAGCTTAGAATTTCTGCCTTTGATCTGCATTATACCTAGAAAACAATCCAGAAAAAGTGGGAGGCAGGTTTTCTGCCAAGCTTCAAATCACACATCTCTCAGGCGGCAGTGACATGGGCTTATTTGGAGTCAGAAAAATCTGTGGCATGTAGAACTATCAAAGAAAAATATTTTACTTTCAAATGACAGGTTGAGTATCCTTATCCAAAATTCTTGGGACAAGAAGTGTTCTGGATTTCTGATTTTTTCAGATTTGGCAATATTTACATATACATGCGATATCTTGGGACTGGAACCCCAAACTAAACATAAAATTCAGTTATGTTTCATATATACCTTATACATATAGCCTGAAGTTAATTTTACGAACTATTTTAAGTAATTTTGCACATGCAACAGTTTGTGTTAAGTACTCACAAGTGGAATTTCCTACATGGGGTGTCATGTTGGTGCTCAAAGAGTTTCAGATTTTGGAGCACTATGGATTTCAGATTTTAATATTAGGAATCTGTAATAACAAAAACATCAATTTTATGTTTTTCTTTATACCTGTTATAATATTCCTTATATTTCAATTATATTATCTTTATATTTATTGAGGTTGCTTATCATCACATAAAGGATCCAAGTTTATAAAATTCTATTACAAAGACAGTAGTCCTCTCCTCCCACTACATTTCGCAAGTGTTATAGAAAAGCACTCTCAACAATTGTAGCTTTCTCTTAAATAAACTCTGAGAAAAGAAAGAAAAAGCATTTATCTGAAGAATGTAAAGTGCTTTTAATTACCAGGCCCAGAGAGACATTAAAATGAGACAGCAATCATGCCCTACTCCCTTCTTTGAGCTATGTAGTCACTTTCTGAAACTGCCAGTATAGCCAATCATCAGTCAATGTTATTTTTGTAAACTAATGAGATTTCCTGACAAACAACTTTGTATCAATCCACACCCTGCCCTTTTTAATGCCTTTAAAAATCCACTTGCAACTGCTTCTAATCAGTGTATATTCAGGACAACTTGAATCTGTGCTCTTGGTCTGCAATCCTCAAGCTTGGCCCAAATAAACTCTCTTATTTACATTAATTGTGCCTCAGCTTCTTCCTTTTAGGTCAACAACTTCATAAACCCAAATAAGGTTCATTTTGCTACTTCTATACTTTTTATTTTAATTTTAAACAATGTTTATTGATATCTCACTAGAAAAGTTAAGAAGTTAGCTAAGGATGCAGTGTGATCTCGGCTCACTCCAACCTCCTCCTCCTGGGTTCAAGTCATTCTTCTGTCTCATCCTCCCGAGTTGCTAGGACTACAGGTCTGTGCCACCACACTCAGCTAGTTTTTGCATATTTACTAGTGACGGGGTTTCACTGTGCTAATCAGGATGGTCTTGGTCTCCTAGCCTCATGATCTGCCCATCTCAGCCTCCCAATGTGCTAGGATTAGAGGCCTGAGCGACCTCACATAGCCAGGAAGTAATTAGTATTATACCCAGGCTATCTGAAAATAGCTCAATTTTAGACACATTTAATTAACAGCTTGACATGACACTGAATTTTAGACTTATTTCCATTTTCTACCCGAAGTTTGAAGGTATGACATCTGACTTTCAGTACTGCTGTGAAAAGTATGGAGCATGACTATGTTTACCAATCCTTGTGAGTAATTTGATTTTTTAAAAATTTGAATCCTTCAAAAGATCTCTCTTTTCTCTGGTATTCTGAAATGTCCTCATGATGTTCTTTGATGTGGATCTAATTTCAACCATTGACCCAGGTACTAAGTGAACTGTTTCAAACTGGAAACTTACGCCTTGGCACATTTTCTTGAGTTGATTATCTCATGTATATCCTCTCATTTTTCATTTTCTCTTTCTTAAACTCCTATTGTTTGAATAATAGGAGTTATCATCCTCTTTGATTTGACCTGAAGTTTTCTCATCTTATTTCCTAATTTCTTTCACTTTATCTTTTCACCCTGCTTCCCTAGAAAATTTCTAAACTTTATAATCCTTTTATTTATATATCAAAACCTGTTGAGCAATTCTTACACATCAGGCACTGTAAAATATTTGTTTCCTGTAAAAGACAATTGACTGCATTTATCTACTATATTTGGTTTTGGTTTTCTCAATCTTTCCATTAATTTGATTTTCATTTTTTCTTCTTTCATCTGTACCTATTTGCTAGGCCCACTCTCATTCCCAGTTTTCTTCTACTAATGCATTGAATAATTTATGAATCTGTTACTTCGGCACTACTTATCCTCTCCTATTAGCCTCCTATTCCAACCTGCTATAGGTTTCTCATCAGGCGGTACCCCACTTCATTCTTTGAGACTTCTTTCCTAATTTTCACTGGGTCTGAATCAGAACTTCATCAGTAATTTTTCAGTCCTCAACCTTCACTTTCCTTATGGTTAACTTCGCACTGAAGTTCATTATTGTCACCTTTTTTTTTGTATGGTTGCCATCAAGAGGCATGCTTTTGTTATTAGCAAAAGCCAGTAATTAGCAACCATGTGACTTATATGTTTTGAAGGAAATAAACAATTTTACACCATAATTTTTCTGACATTTGATAAATCAAGGATACTTTTTAGATCCCTTCCAATTCTTAAGGTGATTCTTAGCCTTGAAATTCCTGCTCTAGATTTCTACCCACTGGCTCATGGATCTGATCATTTGAGTTCTGTGATTGAAGCATCACTTTCTAATCTGGCCACTTCGGCAGAGCCAGAAACCAGCATCAAAATAACACAAAGCCTTCCAGATTCATGCAGGTTTTTCATTACATAAATTTTTACAACTTCCTCTGCAGGAGCAAATTATTGCACACTAGATTTTATTTCCTGCTGATTCAAGTATGTTTCCAATTATTCATTTATATTCATTCATGCATTCCAATTATTCATTCAGTAGGGGTGTGTGTGTGTGTGTAATGTTAAATGACTGAAAAGTAATGCATACAAAGTTTAGCCTTAAAATGTTGTTTTATATCTACTATACATCTGAAATGAGCTGTCAGCCTTAATTTTCCATGACTATCCAGTTTAGAAACCCTTCCACCCCTGTATTTTATTTACCCTTTTATT
>NW_022439151.1:0-10489 GCF_009761245.1 Sapajus apella
GGGGGGGTTCCTCCTAACTGAAGAGGCCGGTGAGCCAGGTTGAAGGGGCAGTGGTTCGAGGCAGTGGGGGGCTCTTCCTAATTGAGGAGGCCAGTGAGTTAGGCTGAAAGGGCAGCGGTGTGGGGTGGGGGTCTCCTCCTAACTGAAAGAACAGTTGGAACCAAACCACACCCACACCCTCTTGTGAGAAGCCAGGGTGGACAGGCCCTTTGGTGGGTACAGGTGACCTGGCTCCCCCTGGAATCGGGAGAGTCATTGCAGATGAGACAGTCTCTGTGCCAAAATGGAAGAAGACTGCTGTCCTGTGGCTGCTAAAACTTCTACATTCAGTGCGTTTCCCAAAGGGGTCCATTCAAGGTGGGTCTGAGACTTGAGCTGCACTTAAACTTTAGAATCTGAGCAAAATTAAGTAGGAGCTAAGCTTACCTTAAAAAGAGAGAGAAAGATGCCTGACTTTGCCTAAAAATGTGCACTTTGTTAAATCCCAGATGACACCAAACGCTGTGTTCATCAACGTTACCTGATACTTATGCTCAGCCAGTTCAATAAGGCTGTCTATGATTACAGGAGAAGCAGGACAGAAATCCAGAGTGAGTGGGGGCAGCACGTCCAGAATCCGACATGTGGAACCTCAGGAAATGCACCTCTGCCCAGCAGACACTTGTTGGAAGTGCAAGTTTCGTATGAATGAGGCAAGAATGATATGCACCCTTCTAGCCTCACCAGCTAAATACCATCCCAAAAGGACTTAGCCCAAAAGGACTAAGACAGGATTTGCCTATTTTCTGTTTGAGATTGAAATGGAATGAAATAAATGTCACCTAAGAGTAAAGACACAAACAAATGAAGCAACACAATTACATACCAAAACAACGCCGCTCACATCCGACATCAACGCTGGGCGTTGAGAATCAGGTCTCGTGCTAATACCTGACATCGACGCTGAGCATTCAGAATCGGGTCTCGTGCTAATATCTGACATCACTGATGCCAGGCGCCCAGAATCGGGTCTCGTGCTAATATCTGACATCACTGATGCCAGGCGCTTAGAATCAGATCTCAGGCTAACCTCTGACATCGGCGATGAGCATTCAGAATTGGGTCTCGGCATCTGCTCAGTGTGCCCAGAAGATGGCGGGAAACTCAGGAGGCCTCCTGACAACAGATGGCGGAACTCGGGCCAGGAGACCACACGTTTTTCGATCTGGTAAACTTGATAAAACAGCCAGTCTTATTATATAATGCCTCTCCTGAGCAAAAATGACTCCAAGAACATAAGGAGAAAAGATAAATAAATATGGGCACTGGCAGGGATCTAAAATAAAGTTCAACTGTGGGGCGGAAGACAAACCACGTAGCTAAGCTACGAGAAGAGACTGCGGGCCCAGCACGGTTCTTCACTCACGGGACGCCGGGCTGCGTGCGCGCTCGGAAGCTGGGGCTTTTAGACCACCTGTAACAGGTTAGACCGTGTTGACTACCTTGTTACAACATGCCAAGACAAGTATAATTTTTTAAGTGTTAATGCAACACCAACAATGATCTCAAGGACTGAGAGGCTTTTCCCAGCTTCTAGAGCCAGGCCGCTGCTGTGTGGACCTAACCTGCTTTCCGAGTTCCCAGATCTCTCAGTGTGCTGCGTTGCTGCCATGGCACGAAGCGTTGCATTCTGTCCGATTCAGTGACGTATCTGGTTCTTGCCTCTCTCTCTGCTACTCCATGAGAGTGTGGAAATAAGCTGAGGCTGTACTGAGAGGACGTGACCAGCAGGCCTACCTCCGCCCGAGAGCTCTTTCCGCAGACCCAGTGACTGTTTGGGACCAGCAGGCGGGGCTGCCCGGGAGTGCACAGCAGGCAGCGTGGCAGACAGAGCCCTGGTGACCTTCGCCTTCCCGCCCTGTCACCCAGCCGCCAACTTCCTTCCTAACATCCTCACAGGGAAACACCAAAGGGGTGCTGGATTGAGATGGTAGGACCTGAGCATTAACACCATCAGCAAACCAGTTACATTCGTTTGCAGGGCAGCTGTGAGGGCAGACCCCAAGGGTGGTCCCCAGGCCCGGCTGTAATGCTCACGGCTACGTTCATCATTCTACCTACGGTTTAAACACTCAGAACAGACCCCAAAGCACAGATGTAATGGAGCTCACAGAAACTCCAGTGATATGCTTGGCTCTGTTCCCACCTCATCTCCAATTGTAATCCCCACCTATCAATTGAGGAACCTGGAGAAGGTGACTGGATCATGGGGGCAGCTCCCTTCACGCTGTTCTTGTAAGAGAGAGGGAATTCTCAGGAGGTCCGATGGTTTAAAGTGGCAGCATTTCCTGCAGTCTCTCACCTGCCGTCATGTAACACGGGCCTGCCTCCCCTTCAACTTCCACCATGATTGTAAGTTTCCTGAGGCCTCTCCTGTCACATGGAACTGTGAGTCAATTAAACCCCCTTTGTTTATAAATTACCCAGTGTCAGGTAGTATTTTTATGTCCTGTGAGAATGGACTCATACATCTGGGACGATGGACTAGTCAATATTTATTGGGTGGCAGGTGTGACACAGGCCCCGTGCCAGTGCCCACATCTGCTGACCACTTTGTCCTCACTTTGCAGACAGCAAAGCTGAGAAAGGGGAATGCAACCTCCCCATGGCTACATGGATAATAAACAACAGGCACAGGGTTTTAATCTAGGTTTGTATAAATCCAGTGTTGAGTACCTTCCTCTATACTACGTGCCTAAGCAACTATAAAGATTTCCTTTTCCGATGAGGTGCGGAGCGAATAATGAAGATCCATTCTTCATTCACACAGAGCAGGTCTAGATTCGAGTTCTTAAAGGTGCTGATAACCAACTCCACACATTGTCTCTTCAAGTTTGACAAAACCAAGCCACAGCAGAACAAAAGGGATGTATTTATTGCAACGCCCTCCAAATTTCTCAAAGACAGCCTTGCATTTAGTCATGTTCCTACTGCCCTAATGGACTCTCAGACAGAGCTAGAACACAATGTTCTCCCTTTCACTGACAGCCCCAATGACACATGATAAACAACTTTTATTAGCCCAAGTACATATATTAGGTGATCAAATTATGGCTTCATAATGCAGTTTCCTTTTTATAAATGAAGACTATTTTAGTCCCAAATATGATGGTAATGTAATTTTTACAGCTAATGATATTCATCTACACTCTCTTAGATGTACTAGAGATTCACAGAAAACAGCCTACACATTCATGTATTGATCTTCCCCATGAAATGCACTATTGGGCTAAATTTAACACTGCTTCCTAGGGTTTCTTTTTTTTTTTAATGTCAAGCATGTCAAGACATTTCTGTGCTCACTGTGTGTTACTAGTTAGTAATTTTATGGCCATAACATAAATGCTGTTTGATACATCTTAACATTGAACAAAACAGATTCTCCAAGATTAGAAGACAGGAGGTAGCAAAGAAGTGTGGGAAGGGGAATACTAGATTAACTTTATTGGGAAACTAAATTTATTTTTGAGTTCGAGTTCAAACTCTACTGTTATCTGACGACTTTTGTAGGAAAATATCTAATTTTCATTCTCGGGGGAAGCTACAGAGGGTAATTTCCTTATCATCACAACAAGAAAGGCGATGAGCAACATAAGCTCTCTCAGAGCTGCCTCCTACCTGTCTCACCTTCTTTTCCTCACTCACTTAGGATTTTGTTAACAGAGATAAACAGAACCTGGCTGCTGTAGTCTAGATGATGGTAATGATGGTGGTGGTGATACTGATGGTGGTGACGGTAATGATGGTGGTGATGATGGTGGCAATGACAGTAATGATAGTGATGATGGTGGTGATGACAATGATGGTAGTGGTGGTAATAATGATAATTTTGGTGATGGTAATGACGGTGGTGATGGTAGTGGTGATGACAATGGTGATAGTGATGGTGATAGTGGTGATGGTGACAATTACATGGTAACGAGGATGGTGGTGGTAATGATTGTAATGATTCTGCTGATGGTAAGGATGATGATTGTGGTGGTGGTGCTGGTGACAACATTGGTGGTAATGGTAATGATGATGATAATGATTTTGGTGATGATAATGATGGTGATGATGACGATGGTGGTGACAATGATTTTGGTGATGATTATGGTGGTGATGGTGACAATGATGGTGGTGATGGTGATGATAATGATTTTGGTGATGATGGTGATGATGGTGGTGGTGATGGTGATGATGGTAATGATGGTGGTGATGGTGGTGATGGTGGTGATGGTGGTGATGATGGTGATGATGGTGATGATGGTGATGGTGATGATGGTGGTGATTGTGATGGTGATGGTAATGATGGTGATGATGGTAATGATGGTGATGATGGTGGTGATGGTGGTGATGGTGATGATGGTGATGATGGTGATGATGATGATGGTGGTGGTGATGGTGGTGATGGTGATGATGGTGGTAATGATGGTAATGATGGTGATGATGGTGGTGATGGTGATGATGATGGTGGTGGTGATGGTGGTGATGGTGATGATGGTGGTAATGATGGTGATGATGGTGATGATGATGATGGTGATGATGGTGGTGATGGTGATGATGGTCATGATGGTAATGATGGTGATGATGGTGATGGTGATGGTGGTGATGGTGGTAACGATGGTGATGGTGGTGATGGTGATGATGGTGGTAATGATGGTGATGGTGGTGATGATGATGGTGGTGGTGATGGTGATGATGGTGGTGATGGTGATGATGGTGGTGATGGTGGTAATGATGGTGATGATGATGATGGTGATGATGGTGGTGATGGGTATGTGTGTTGACTTAACATACTCTCTACAGAAGAGCACTTTTTCTATTTTTCTTCTTAGAATTCTGGAAAATGTATCTAATTCCTAACTCACTCTTCAATACACAGTTCCAGCCCACTCAGATCTCCCAGAAGCCCTGAGCTCTCTGTCACTGTTTAACATGGCTCCCATGACTCCAACGACAGCCCAGGCATAGCTGTGTCATAAGCAACTGGTTCAGGTTAAGTACTTCTAGCTTGTCTGTCTATATTCCTCTACTGAACGTTGGCTGAGGACCTAGACCATGTGCTTTATACTTGACCTTGTGCCTCAGTGTAAGGCACTGTAGACATTCAACAAATGTTTACCACAATATCCTATGAATAAGAAGTTCCAGATTTACTAGGCCAATAATATTCAATTTCATGCCTCCTAACCTAAAGAAATTAACTTTCACAATCATTTAAACAAGTATAAGTATGTTCAATATAATTTTAAGTATTAACTCAACACGGGCTACTTCTGATCATCTGATTAAAGGAAACTAGGGTGCACATCATGACTCAGATCCCTTGGGGCCGTATAGTGCAATTCCAGTCACTCACACAGAAACACCATGGGTTTGACACACATAAAACCCCGAAACTCTGCTTTCCCACCAGCCAGGGGCACTGCCTCGGCCCCTGCCAGCCTCACATCTCTCTTTGCTTTTTTCTTCCTGCTTAGCAGCTCCCGGTGAGGTGTGCTGGTCTGCCCTTCAGGGTGTACTGGATTTATGAAAGCCAATTACCTCTCTCCTGCTCTTGAAATTGCTGTGGTTGAGGATTTGTTGAGAAATTTCATGGAGTGAGAACCTTTGCAGGCTTATACTTAAGAATTTCATGCATATGCTTTTTCTTCTCAATTTTTCAGTCACATAAGTCAGGAGGCTTTTATACATTTTTTCTCTTTTTCTTTTTCTTCTTTTAGAGACAGAACCTGGTCTGTCTCCCAGGTTGGAGTGCAGTGGTGCAATCACAGCTCACTGTAGCCTCAACCTAACAAGCTCAAGCCATCCTCCCGCCTCAGCCAACAGATTAGCTGGGACTACAGGTGTATGCCACCATGTCTGGATAACACTTGTAACATTTTTGCAGAGATAGGGGTCTGTGTTGCCCAGGCTGGTCCTGAACTCCTGGCCTCAGGCGATGCCCCAACCTTGGCCTCCTAAAACACTAGGAGTGCTTATTTTTTTCTTTCAAAATTTATAAGCTACTTTAATATACTATTATCATTATACATATGTAGAAAACCATGAAACAACATGTTTACCAGAGATCATTTTTTATTTTATGTAAATTTTATTTTAATTGACAAATAATAATTGTATAATTTATTGGGAGGTGAAGTGTGATGTTTTGATGAAAGCTCACAACGTGGGATGATTAACTCAGGCATGTTTGGAAACTGAGAAACGCTGTGACTATGCAGTGGTGACAGGAGACTCCGTATTCTCAGAAAGGATAAAATAATTAGAGAAATAAACACCTTTAACTTGCAGGGACACTTCTCATGAACGTTCTGCCCTTCTATAAAATGTCAGCAAAATGGAGCAATACATGTGGTGAAAAGGAGGAGAAAAATCAAACACAATATTCTAATGCGAAGGCTCTGCCCACTCCTTCCTGGAGACGAATAGAGGATAAACGCTTGAACTATCAGAAGTCAAATCAGGTGGCTCATTAAATATTCAACCTGGTGACATCTTCAGGGAGATGTCAGTCCTGAATGAAGAGAATAATTACCTGCCGGGGCCTCAGGAATAAGGAAACCCGGGTGGCCCAACTCCTGCAGACACTGCGCCGTTAGCCATGACTCAGAAAGGAAGCAGGAGGGTAGAAGGCTGTGGTGCAGGCATTTGTTTAAAATATATGAATCAATTCATACGATCTAAGACGGACAAGACCTCACAGAGGTCCAGGGAAGGACAGGCCTGGCAGCGTGGCATGGAGCCTCTATGGTGCCATGACCTGAGAAAGAGTAGGCGCCTCCCCTTCAGATAACCATGGGCCACAGAGCACCCGTGGGTCACCTATGGGAGATTGTTCAGTCTCTTCATAATTAACCACAGTTTTCCCAAGTATTACTGGAACAAAAAAGTCAATGGCAACTACAAGAAACTCGGTAACGGTTAAAACAGCAGCCCGTAAGATCTGTTATTATCTCAAAAGTGGCACATCTATCAAACCTTCTTGAATTCTTTTCCCTTACATTTCACATGGGAAAATTAGGCCTTTAAGAAAGGATAGCCAAAGAAGAAAATCTAACGTAACAGGAGGAGATAAAAGTCATAAAATTTTAGAGTTTCTAAAAAAACCTGAAAAAGTAAATCTTCATAATATTGTCGGTAAAATCTACACAGCATTCTGAGCTAAAAGCGTAATTTCAACAAATAAAATTAAAAATTAAAAACATGAAAATCACTGAACAGTCAGGCACGGCGACTCCTCAATTCCACAAGGCCAGGGCCACGGCCTATCTTGCTGGCTGTTGGATTCTGGTGTCTCGTACAAGACTTGGCAACATGTGGCCATGCAAATCGCAGTGTGATGAGCGAATGTACACATTAATTTAATTAGTACTATGCCGTTTACACAAAAAACAAACGCACAGTAGGTGCACATGCGCACTTTGCGAAAACTCAGCCTCCAGTCACAGTGCCTGTCACCTAAGACCAGAGCCCGGCTGTGCCAGTGCTTGGCAGCCAGGGGCTGACAGTCCTGGGGCCCTGATGGGTGCTGCTGCTCTCTCTCTTTCTCTGTCTGTGTGTCTGTCTCTCTCTCTCTGTCGGGCAGAAGTGCACAGTCTGAGAAGGAAGGAAACACTCATCTGGAGCAGCCCAGAGGGAGAGGAATCCTCAGCCGGGTACCAGACTCACAACGCCCAACCCCACCCCTGAACTCGGACAGTCTCCAACTCCCAGGCTTTCTAGGGGGAAGATCCTCTGGGTTTCCACAGCCTGAGAACTTCATCATTTTCCACCACGGTGTCTCACATGTGTTTTCACAGGAGAGAAGGCCAGGGGTGAGACCACAGAGAGACCAGAGCTGTCTCAGCGGCGCTGACAAAGGGGCCTCGTGTCTTCACACTCATGCACCCACTTTCCACACGCAGCGGTCGGAAGCTCCCCTGAAAGAAGGACTTTTCACGCAGACCTAAGACATTGGTGTTAGGCCTGAAGAAGTCAGGATGACGAACTTCACAGAATTGACGACGGAGACTCGGAGAATGCAGCTCAATTTCAAGCAGGGGCCTGGGAGTTGGGCCCCGGCAGTTCTGAGCGCCACTCCTCCCTCTGACTTGGGCTCTGTGGCATCTGGGCTTAGACTATGACCCACAAGGACTCAGGTCATCGCCTCCAGACCTTCGCATGGGGCTGAATCACAGCTCCACACCAACCAAAATGAGAAGCCCTGGGGGGACTCACGAAAAAGTCTGACCCCACCACTGGGAAGAGAAGACAGACCCAAGGTCAGCCTTACGAGAGGAGTAAGGCTCATTGGAGGAGATGAAGGAAAGCATCTCATCAGAGAGAAAACCTTAACAATATCTGAGTCTCAGAGGGCTCTTGTCTAGGAGGCCTGGGAGGCGGCCGGCACGACCTCACCAGGGGAAAGCCAGTGCTCATGGACACTGGACTTTCTCTCTGAAGGAGCCCAACAGCAAGAGGGCAGCTGCGGTGCTGAGCAGAGCTCATCAGCCCCCACATCCAAAACACATCCCAAGGCAGCTGCTTCCTCATCAGTGTCACTTATAAAACAGAAGGCAGGAGAGTTCAGTACCCAAGGGAGCTGTGTTACTTCAACCAATTACCGCCAAATGTGCCCAGTCATTGTAAGCAGCTCCTGAAGCACTTCCCCTACCCCAGCCCTCACCAGGCAGCCGCCTGCAGCCTCTCCAGGGCCCTGCGCTTCCAAGTGAGTTACATAACTGCACGCTTGGCTCACACTCGCTCATTAATCCCAAATCCTACAGCTCCTGAGTCTTTGGAGTCTCGGTGAATAAACAGTTGTCACTGGCATGGACAGTTTACTTCCTGCTGGGAAGGGTCACAGGGCATCGAACACAGGCCTCTCCTCATGACGGTGCAGCCACCTGGGTCCACCTGGGACCTCAGAACTGCTCAGCAGAGGCGAAGGGAACGCAACACCCTGGGAGAGCTGGCAGTGGGCTGGCGGGCAGGAGGTGCAGCACAGCCAGCGTCACCCTGTCTGCGAGTTCAATATCCCACAGGAGATTCCCAGGCGGGCAGGAGGTGCAGCACACCCAGAGTTGCCCCGTCTGAGAGTTCAACATCTCACAGGAGACTCCCAGGAGGCGAGGCGATGGGTGGGGACCCCTCTCCCATCGTCGATTTTTCCCTGGCATAGATGCATCAGTGGCCTCCTGTGCTAGCAGCGGCTTCAGTGCCCATGTGTCCTGGCCACAGAGGACAGGAGGAGGGGACAAGACACACAGTCACCCCCATGCGCCACAGCTCCGAGCCTCTTCCCAGCCGAGGACTCCGCATGCACACTCCAGGTCCTCTCCTCGGAGTCCCAATGGAACACCAAGGCTCCCAGATGGTTGGGGCTCCTGGGAGGCCTCACAGGTGCCTCCTGCCAAGCTCTGACATTCCTCCCCAGATGGGAGCCTGCTTAGCTGAGCAGACAGAGGGCAAGCCATCATGGACCCCAGTCCAGCACCCTCTTCTGGTGCCCCAGGGGCCCGAATGCGGCATCGGCGACCTCCCAAGATCAGGGCTGGACCATCCGACGGCCACGGCACAGCACAGACAATGCAAGGATGCAGCCTCCGGCGCCAAACCTTCCCAGTCACTCCCTGGGGCCCTCTGAGTACTCAACTATATTACGGAACTAATACCATGAAATAAAAATGTATCCACAGAACACCCCGCCTTCTAAGCCCTAAGCTGGAACTTAAATGTGTGCACACTCACACTTCCCATCATTCCGAACCTCATTGATTATTACGAGATTACTGGACAGTTTATATTTTGATAATTTTAAAACCTGCTTCATTTTCTCTGTATTTATGGTCTCTGTTCCTAGAGATGCTAGCAGTGAGTTGTGGACTTCTCTTGCACAGGTAGAAACAGACTGCTTTAACGGATGCATTTTCCTACCGAAAACAATATTGTTTTCTGCTGCACCGAAGACGTCTCCACCATTGGTGTGTTGTTTCAGCCGCTGCTCAATTCACACCAGCCAGAAACAAACATCTAATGGAGTAAGAGGCACCTAGGCAGACACGGTGCATGGTAAACACTGGCAAATATTTGCTACATGAATAAATGAATAATGACACTCTTCATTCAAAATGGATGAATTGCGCCTCCCTCGCCTCCAAGTTCTGCAGCATGGCCGCCCCTGCTCCCAGGAGGGCTTCCTCCCTCTGTAGACTCCAGCGCAGTCTGCCCCACGGTGGCTCAGGAGCATTCATGAGATGAGAATCAGCTGGAACTTCTGCAGCAAATGCAGTTTCCTGGCTCCCCTGCCAGCCAGGCGAGTGCATCTTGGGAAGGCCCAGGCACCTGCATTCTAGCAAGCAGGCCTTTGGTGACTCTGATGCACACCCGACTTCACACAAGGGTGAGAACTGTGTCTCATTTGAGCTTGTGTTCCAGGGGGCACCTGCAGGCCGTGAACACAGAAAGCCACTGAGAGGTACCAGTG
>NW_022439152.1:0-10484 GCF_009761245.1 Sapajus apella
TTTATCTGTAGAATGCAAGGTTGGTTCAACATATTCAAATCAACAACGATGACTCATCACATGAACAGAACTCAAAACAAAAATATCAGGTTTTTATACCCAAACTAGGGTATAAAGACTGAGAGTACATTTCAGACACCAAAGATCTAGGCTTTTCTCCAAGAAATTTTTTTTCAGGCCATTTTCTCCTGCATGAAAGTATTGCTAGAAAGAAAAGAAATAAGGGGAATGCTTCCAGTTTTTGCCCATTCAGGATGATATTGGCTGTTGGTTTGTCGTAAATAGCTTTTATTATTTTGAGATACGTTCCGTCAATACCTAGCTTATTGAGGGTTTTTAGCATAAAGGGCTGTTGAATTTTGTCAAAGACCTTCTCTGCATCAATTGAGATAATCATGCGGTTTTTGTCTTTGGTTCTGTTTATGTGGTGAATTACGTTTATAGACTTGCATATGTTGAACCAGCTTTGCATCCCCGGGATGAAGCCTACTTGATCATGGTGGATAAGCTTTTTGATGTGCTGTTGCAATCGGCTTGTCAGTATTTTATTGAAGATTTTTGCATCTATGTTCATCATGGATATTGGCCTGAAGTTTTCTTTTCTTGTTGAGCCTCTGCCAGGTTTTGGAATTAGGATGATGTTGGTCTCGTAAAATGATTTGGGAAGAATTCCCTTTTTGTATTGTTTGGAATCGTTTCAGAAGGAATGGTACCAGCTCCTCTTTGTATGTCTGGTAGAATTCGGCTGTGAACCCGTCTGGCCCTGGACTTTTTTTGGGTGGTAAGCTCTTAATTGCTGCCTCAACTTCAGACCTTGTTATGGGTCTGTTCAGGGTTTTGGCTTCTTCCTGGTTTAGGCTTGGGAGGAGGCAAGGGTCCAGGAATTTATCCATTTCTTCCAGATTTACTACTTTATGTGCATAGAGTTGTTTGCAATACTCACTGATGATGATTTGAATTTCTGTGAAATCTGTGTTGATATCCCCCTTATCATTTTTTATTGCATCAATTTGGTTAATCTCCCTTTTCTTTTTTATTAATCTGGCTAGTGGTCTGTCTATTTTGTTGATCTTTTCAAAAAACCAGCTCCTGGATTTATTGATTTTTTGAAGAGTTTTTTTGTGTCTCTATCTCCTTCAGTTCTGCTCTGATCTTAGCTATTTCTTGTCTTCTGCTAGACTTTGAGGTTTTTTGATCTTGCTCCTCTAGCTCTTTCAGTTTTGATGATAGGGTCTCAATTTTTGATCTCTCCTTGCTTCTCATGTGGGCGCTTATTGCTGTATGTTTTCCTCTAGAGACTGCTTTAAATGTGTCCCAGAGATTCTGGCATGTTGTGTCTTCATTCTCATTGGTTTCAAAGAACATCTTTATTTCTGTTTTCATTTCATTGTATATCCAGTCAACATTCAAGAGCAAGTTGTTCAGTTTCCATGAAGCTGTGCGGTTCTGGGTTAGTTTTTGAATTCTGAGTTCTAACTTGATTGCACTGTGGTCTGAGAGACTGTTTGTTATGATTTCCATTCTTTTGCATTTGCTGAGAAGGGATTCACTCCCAATTATGTGGTCAATTTTAGAGTAGGTGTGATGTGGTGCTGAGAAGAATGTATATTCTGTGGGCTTGGGGTGGAGAGTTCTGTAAATGTCTATTAGGTTTGCTTGGTCCAGGTCTGAGTTCAAGTCCTGGATATCCTTGTTGATTTTCTGTCTGGTTGATCTGTCTAATATTGACAATGGGGTGTTAAAGTCTCCCACTATAATTGTGTGGGAGTCTAAGTCTCTTTGTAGGTCATTAAAAACTTGCCTTATGTATCTGGGTGCTCCTCTATTGGGTGCATATATATTTAGGATCGTTAGTTCTTCTTGTTGCATTGATCCTTTTACCATTATGTAATGTCCTTCTTTGTCTCTTTCGATCTTTGTTGCTTTAAAGTCTAATTTATCAGAGATGAGAATTGCAACTCCTACTAACAAGCCCATTGAAAAGTGGGCAAAGGATATGAACAGATACTTTACAAAAGAAGACATACATGAGGCCAACAAACATATGAAAAAATGCTCATCATCACTGGGCATCAGAGAAATGCAAATCAAAACAACATCGAGATACCATCTCATGCCAGTTACAATGGTGATCATTAAAAAACCTGGAGACAACAGATGCTGGAGAGGATGTGGAGAAATAGGAACACTTTTACACTGTTGGTGGGAGTGTAAATTAGTTCAACCATTGTGGAAGACAGTGTGGCGATTCCTCAAGGACCTAGAAACAGAAATTCCATTTGACCCAGCAATCCCATTACTGGGTGTATATCCAAAGGATTACAAATCGTTCTACTACAAGGACACGTGCACATGAATGTTCATTGAAGTACTGTTTACAATAGCAAAGACCTGAAATCAACCCAAATGCCCATCGATGATAGACTGGACAGGGAAAATGTGGCACATATATGCCATGGAATATTATGCAGCCATCAAAAACGATGAGTTTGGGTCCTTTGTAGGGAGATGGATGAACCTGGAAACCATCATTCTCAGCAAACTGACAGAAGAGCAGAAGATCAAACACCACATGTTCTCACTCATAGGCGGGTGTTGAACAATGAGAACACATGGACACAGGGAGGGGAGCACTACACATTGGGGTCAGTTGGGGGGAAATAGGGGAGGGACGGGGGAGTGGGGAGTTGGGGAGAGATAGCAAGTGGAGAAACGCCAGATGTAGGTGAGGGGGAGGAAGGCAGCAAATCACACTGCCACATGTGTACCTATGCAACAATCTTGCATGTTCTTCACATGTACCCCAAAACCATAAATGCAATGAAATAAATAAATGGGGGGGGGGAAGAAATAAGCAGAGGCATTTAGAAAGAAGTATTGGAAGATGGAATTTATTACTATAATAGACAAATTCAATTGGAATAATACAATTTGATCAATGCAAGATAGGTACAAAAAATGGCGCCACCCTTCTCCTATTGCTACATTATTAGCATCTAATTCAGGTGCCCTTGATATCTCTGAAATGATACTCAACATCACAGACCTCATATCCCCGAAGGCCTAAGCCTTTTTCTCTCATGCAACACTTTAAACAAATGAGCTTATGCTGAGGTAGCAGTCATAACCCTTATAGAATAACATTATATACAAATTGAATATTATGTAGAAAAAAAAGCTGTTTGTTTTGTAGTGAATAAACACTCACCTAATGGTTTTGTTTTGTTTTTTGTACTTTAGGTTCTGGGGTACACGTGCAGATCATGCACAGTTGTTGCATAGGTACTTACATGGCAAGGTGGTTTGATCTATTTATGCTTTCTATGTGGATAATTATGTTGTCTGCTTCTACAATTTTTCAAAATTGTCTTGTTTTTATGTAGAGAGAAAGTGATAATCCCCTATTTTATGTCAATATAACATTTAAAGAGAAGTGACATGGAGAGGATGATATTAGGACCCCACTGAGCCAATTCATAGAGGTGCAAAAATCCTAAGACAGTGTGATGATTCCTCAAGGACCTAGAAACAGAAGTGCCATTTCACCCAGCAATCCCATTACTGGGTATATACTCGAAGGATTATAAATCATTCTATTACAAAGACACATGCACACATATGTTTATTGTGGCATTCTTCACAATGGCAAAGACTCGGAAACAACCTAAATGCCCAGCAATGATAGACCAGACAAAGACAAAGTGGCACATATACATCATGGAATACTATGCAGCCATAAAAAAGATGAGTTCATGTCCTTTGCAGGGACATAGATGAAGGTGGAAACCATCACTCTCAGCAAACTGACACAAAAACAGAAAACCAAACACCGCATGTTCTCACTCATAAGTGGGTGTTGAACAGCGAGAACACATGGACATAGAGAGGGGAATATCACACACCAGGGCCTGTTGGGAAATGGGGGACTGGAGAGGGATAGCATTGGGTATGGTGAGGGTGGGGAGGAATAATATTAGAATAAATACCTAATGTGGATGATGGCGTGATGAATGCAGCAAAACACCAGGCATGTGTATACCTGTGTAACAAACCTGCATGTTCTATACCTGTACCCCAGAACTTAAAGTATAATAAAAAACATGTGGTCGGCACCCCAGAGCAGTAGTTCTCTGGTTCTCTGTACAAAATACACCGGTCCAGGTGCCCTTTTGGCTGGCGATGGCAGCCACGGGAAGTCGCCCATTTGTCTGTTTAAAAAGGGGACTGAGCAGGGAACCAGGACAGCAGATTCCAGGGCAAAAAAAAAAAAAGCTCTACAAACCTCAGTGCCGCTGTTTAAGCCAGCGCAGTGAGTGGCCGCAGGGGAAAACAAACAGACCCCGGGGCCTCTTCAACAGGCGACTGGAACACCAACTTAAAAAAGGCTCTGAGGCAGGGAGCCAGGCGATCAGGCTCGGCTGGTCCCACCCCCACAAAAGAATAGCAACCAGAAACTCTGGATTGAGAGTTTCATAGCAAGCGCAGCTGAACCCGGGACGGTCCAGCTCTGTGGGGGAGGGGCGATCGCCATTACCGAGGCAGCCCGCCACGGAGGTAGTCAGCCAATGCTGAGGCAGCCCGCCGTTGCCAAGGCAAACCGCCACTGCTGAGGCAGCCCGCCGTTGCCAAGGTAACCCGCCACTGCAGAGAGACTCCGCCTCAACAGAGGCAGGCCACCATTGCCAAAGCAGTTCTAACTACACCCATATAAACAGGATGGCAGGGAAGTTCACTCGGCAACTGGGCGGAGCCCACAGCAGCTCAGCAAAGCCTCTACAGGCAGACAGTGACTAGGCTGCCTCCTTGCTGGGCAGGGCAACTCTCAAGGGGAAAAAAAAAAAAAAAAAAAAAAAAGAGAAGGCAGCAGCATAACTAAAAGTCATAAAGCCCCAAATCCCTGGGACAGAGCACCTGGGAACAAAAAGCAGTTTATGAGTTCTGCTGCGGCAGACCTAAACGTACCTGCCCAGCAGCTCTGAATGAACAACAGAGCTCACAGCTCACCATTTGAGATCCTATAAAGAAGAGACCATCTCCTCAAGCAGCTCCCTGACCCCTATATATCCAAAGAGCCACCTCATAAAAGAGAGATCAGATTGACACTAGGCGGGTACCCTTCTGGGACAAAGATAGCAGCAGAAGAAAACTGGTAACAACCCTTGCTGTTCAGCAGCTGCTGCAGGTGAACCCCAGGCAAGCAGGGCCTGGAGTGAACCTCAGCAGACCTACAGCAGAGGGGCCAGACTGTCCGAAGGAAAACCAAGAAACAGAAATAACCTCATAATCAACAAACAGAACGTCAATCTGAAAGATTTGAGACCCAATCTGAAAGCCAGCAACTACAAAGTCGACAGGTGGATAAATCCTTAAAGGTGGGAAGAAACCAGCGCAAAAAGGATGAAAGCACCCGAAACCAGAACACCTCTCCTCCTACAAGGGATCACAACTCCTCACCAGCAAGGGAACAAGGTTGGATGGAGAACGAGTGTGATGAAATGACAGAATCTGACATCAGAAGGTGGGTAGTAAGAAACTTCTGTGAACTTAAAGAACATGTTCTAATCCAATGCAAAGAAACTAAGAACCTTGAAAAAAGATTTGACGAAATGCTAACGAGAATGGACAAAATAGAAAGGAATATAAGTGAATTGATGGAGCTGAAAAACGCAACATGAGAACTTTGCGAAGCATGCACAAGTATCAACAGCCGAATTGGCCAAGCAGAAGAAAGGATATCAGAGGTCGAAGATCAACTCAATGAAAGGAAACGGAAAGGCAAGACTGGAGAAAAAAGGGTAAAAAGGAATGAACAAAATCTCCAAGTAATGTGGGACTATGTGAAAAGACCTAATCTACGTTTGATAGGCGTACCTGAATGCGACGAAGAGAATGAATCCAAGCTGGAAAATACTCTTCAGGATATTATCCAGGAAAACTTCCCCAACCTAGCAAGGCAGGCAAACATTCAAGTCCAGGAAATACAGAGAACACCACAAAGATATTCGTCAAGAAGAGCAACCCCAAGGCACATAATCATCAGATTCACCAGGGTTGAAATGAAGGAGAAAATACTAAGGGCAGCCAGAGAGAAAGGTCGGGTTACCCACAAAGGGAAGCCCATCAGACTCACAGCAGATCTCTCAGCAGAAACCCTACAAGCCAGAAGAGAGTGGGGGCCAATATTCAACATCCTTAAAGAAAAGAACTTTCAACCCAGAATCTCCTATCCAGCCAAACTAAGCTTCAAAAGTGGAGGAAAAATAAAATCCTTTGGGAACATGCAAGTACTCAGAGATTTCGTCACCACCAGGCCAGCTCTACGAGAGCTCCTGAAAGAGGCTCTACACATATAAAGGAACAACAAGTACCAGCTCAATTAAAGGGCAAAACACCCAGCTAGCACCAAAATGGCAGTATCAAATTCGCACATAACAATACTAACCCTAAATGTAAAGGGACTAAATGCCCAAATCAAAAGACACAGACTGGCAAACTGGATAAAAAGCCAAAACCCATCGGTGTGCTGTATCAAGGAAACCCATCTCACATGCAAGGATACACAAAGGCTCAAAATAAAGGGATGGAGGAAGATTTACCAAGCAAATGGAGAGCAAAAAAAAGCAGGAGTTGCAATTCTCATCTCTGATAAATTAGGCTTTAAAGCAACAAAGATCAAAAGAGACAAAGAAGGATATTACATAATGGTAAAAGGATCAATGCATCAAGAAGAGCTAACGATCCTAAATATATATGCACCCAATACAGGAGCACCCAGATACATAAGGCAAGTTTTTAATGACCTACAAAGAGACTTAGACTCCCACACAATTATAGTGGGAGACTTTAACACCCCATTGTCAATATTAGACAGATCAACCAGAGAGAAAATCAACAAGGATATCCAGGACTTGGACTCAGACCTGGACCAAGCAAACCTAATAGACATTTACAGAACTCTCCACCCCAAGCCCACAGAATATACATTCTTCTCAGCACCACATCACACCTACTCTAAAATTGACCACATAATTGGGAGTAAATCACTCCTCAGCAAATGCAAAAGAAGGAAATCTTAACAGTCTCTCAGACCACAGTGCAATCAAGTTAGAACTCAGAATTCAAAACTAACCCAGAACCGCACAGCTTCATGGAAACTGAACAACTTGCTCTTGAATGTTGACTGGATAAACAATGAAATGAAGACAGAAATAAAGATGTTCTTCGAAACCAACGAGAATGAAGACAAAACATACCAGAATCTCTGGGACACATTTAAAGCAGTCTCTAGAGGAAACTATATAGCAATAAGTACCCACATGAGAAGCAAGGAGAGATCAAAAATTGAGACCCTATCGTCAAAACTGAAAGAGCTAGAGGAGCAAGATCAAAAAACCTCAAAGTCTAGAAGAAGACAAGAAATAGCTAACATCAAAGCAGAACTGAAGGAGATAGAGACACAAAAAAAACCTTCAAAAAATCAATAGACGACATGATTGTATATCTAGAAGACCCCATCGTCTCAGCCCCAAATCTCCTGAAACTGATAAGCAAGTTCAGCAAAGTCTCAGGATACAAAATCAATGTGCAAAAATCACAGGCATTCCTATACACCAATAACAGACTTAAAGAGAGCCAAATCAAGAACAAACTTCCATTCACAATTGCCACAAAGAGAATAAACTACCTAGGAATACAACTAAGAAGGAACGTAAAGGACCTCTTCAAGGAGAACTACAAGCCACTGCTCAACGAAATAAGAGAGGACACAAACAGATGGAGAAACATTCCATGTTCATGGTTAGGAAGAATCAATATCGTGAAAATGGCCATACTGCCCAAAGTAATTTACAGATTCAATGCTATCCCCATCAAGCTACTAATGACCTTCTTCACAGAACTGGAAAAAATCACCTTAAACTTCATATGGAACCAAAAGAGAGCCCGCATAGCCAAGTCAATTCTAAGCAAAAAGAACAAAGCGGGAGGCATCACACTACCAGACTTCAAACTATACTACAAGGCTACAGTAATCAAAACAGCATGGTACTGGTACCAAAACAGAGATATAGACTAATGGAACAGAACAGAGGTCTCGGAGGCAACGCGACATAGCTACAACCATCTGATCTTTGACAAACCAGACAAAAACAAGCAATGGGGAAAGGATTCCCTGTTCAATAAATGGTGTTGGGAAAGCTGGCTAGCCATGTGCAGAAAGCAAAAGCTGGACCCCTTCCTGACACCTTACACTACAATTAACTCCAGATGGATTAAAGACTTAAACATAAGACCTAACACCATAAAAACCCTAGAAGAAAATCTAGGCAAAACCATTCAGGACATAGGTGTAGGCAAGGACTTCATGACCAAAACACCAACAGCATTGACAACAAAAGCCAAAATAGACAAATGGGACCTAATCAAACTCCACAGCTTCTGCACAGCAAAAGAAACAGTCATTAGAGTGAATCGGCAACCAACAGAATGGGAAAACATTTTTGCAGTTTACCCATCTGACAAAGGGCTGATATCCAGAATTTACAAAGAACTAAAACAGATTTACAAGAAAAAAAAAACTAACACGCCCATTCAAAAGTGGGCAAAGATATGAACAGACACTTTACAAAAGAAGACATACATGAGGTCAACAAACATATGAAAAAATGCTCATCATCACGGGTCATCAGAGAAATGCAAATCAAAACAACATTGAGTTACCATCTCATGCCAGTTACAATGGCGATCATTAAAAAATCTGGAGACAGCAGATGCTGGAGAGGATGTGGAGAAATAGGAACACTTTTACACTGTTGGTGGGAGTGTAAATTAGTTCAACCATTGTGGAAGACAGTGTGGCGATTCCTCAAGGACCTAGAAACAGAACTTCCATTTGACCCGGCAATCCCATTACTGGGTGTATATCCAAAGGATTACAAATCGTTCTACTACAAGGACACGTGCACACGAATGTTCATTGCAGCACTGTTTACAATAGCAAAGACCTGGAACCAACCCAAATGCCCATCGACGATAGACTGGATAGGGAAAATGTGGCACATATATACCATGGAATATTATGCAGCCATCAAAAACGATGAGTTTGGGTCCTTTGTAGGGACATGGATGAACCTGGAAACCATCATTCTCAGCAAACTGACAGAAGAGCAGAAGATCAAACACCACATGTTCTCACTCATAGGCGGGTGTTGAACGATGAGAACACATGGACACAGGGAGGGGAGCACTACACACTGGGGTCAGTTGGGGGGAAATAGGGGAGGGACGGTGGGGGGTGGGGAGCTGGGGAGAGATAGCAAGGGGAGAAATGCCAGATGTAGTTGATGGGGAGGAAGGCAGCAAATCACACTGCCATGTGTGTACCTATGCAACAATTTTGCATGTTCTTCACATGTACCCCAAAACCTAAAATGCAATAAAATAAATAAATGGGGGGGAAAAAAGATATATAGATTGAAAAAAAAAAACATGCAAGCCTTTGAACAAATAAACCTTATCAAAACTTACAGCAACAAGGAAAGTTTGGTTGAAACTATTACCCTAATAAATGTCTCACACTATAATGAAGAATTGGATAAAATTCAATGCTCATTCATGTTCAGAACAGATTGTTTCTATTTAGAGAGTGGCTTTTAAAAGTGACTTTTCAAAAATATCCACTGATTTTGCAACAACAAATTGTTTTATCTCCACATGTAAATAATTAAAAATTACGCTTTAAAGCAAACAAAATAAGACTATGTGAAATTATAATAAATTGGTAAGAAAATATAATGGCAATAATAAAAATTGATATAATCTTGCAAATAGAGACAGTTTTGTGACAATATGCTTATATTAAAAACTGGAAAGAGAAAAGAATTTCAGTTGCAAAAAATGAGGATGAAGAATGTGAAAAGACACTGAAATTTGGTTTAGATGTAAAAGAATAATTAAGAAAGAAATCTATGTATTTAAAAAATACCTCATGGATGTCATTTATTTCTATATTTAGTTGTTGTTTTATTGAGTTCTCATCAGAATTTCCTCCAAAACATCCAAAGCTCATTAAGAAATGCAATTACAATAACTAAGAACTTATTAGAGAAGTAAAGCTTTATTTCTATAAAATATTTAAGCATTTTATTAAACAATGATTAAATTAGTCTAATCCTGGACTTAAACAGCCAGACAGACTAGCATGAGTGGCACAGAAATCCAGTATGTTTAAGATAGTAGTGGCAACAGAGTCAGTGAGAAAGAGTGCAATTATTCAATTAAATGTTCTAGGAGAATTTTTCAATACTGGGGAAAAAGTTAAACTTGCAAAATGGAACTGTGAAAAAGACAATATAGAAGAATCATTTGATATCTTTACATGGAAAATCTTTTGCAACTTGAAATCAAAACACAAACTATAAAACAGAAAACATTTGTAGATCAATTTGTCCACTGGGAAAATGTTTGCAACAGATGTTACAGACAGA
>NW_022439153.1:0-10483 GCF_009761245.1 Sapajus apella
ATATCTGTTTCCAGATTCTCCAAAGAAAAGATTTCTGAACTGCTGCACATACATATCAGTTTAACTCTGTAAGAAGATTGTACAGCTTGGCAACCATTCTTCGAGACAGCTGCATTTTTGTTTTAGAGCAAGATATTTCTCATTACAGCCTATAGTCTCAGTCACTGTGGAGTAGCCAAACACAGCTTATAGAAGAAACGTGTTTCCAACTCGCTGATTCTAAACATAGATGAAACTTCCTAAGGTGAATGAACACAAGGCAGGGTTGTTTGTACTGGAAGATTCTCCTGTGTTTTAATTGGAGTCTTACTGGTAGTTCTTATATGCATGTATATGGCTGGAAATATCTGTTTCCAGATTCTCCAAAGAAAAGATTTCTGAACTGTTGCACACACACATCACTTTAACTCTGTAAGTTGATTCTATAGCTTAACAATCACTCGGACAGGTAGCTGCGTTTTTGTTTCAGAGCAAGACATTTCTCATTACAGCTTATAGTCTCTTTCACTCTGGAATATACTAATGCAACATTTAGAAGAAATGTGTTTGTAACTCGCTGAATCTAAACATAGATGCAACTTCCTACGGTGAACGAGCACAAAGCAGAGCAGTTTGAAATGGACGTTTCGCCAGTGTTTCAAATGGAGTCTTACTTCTAGTTCTTATATGCCTGTATATGGCTGGAAATATCTTTTTCCAGATTCTCCAAAGAAAGGATTTCTGAAGAGCTGCACACACACATATCTGTTTAACTCTGTAAGTTGATAGTAGAGATTGACAACCATTCTGGTAGATAGCTGCGTTTTTGTTTTAGAAAAAGGTATTTCTCATTACAACCTTTAGTCTCAGTCACTCTGGAATATCCAAACGCAGATTTTAGAAGAAACGTTTTTCTAACTCGCGGAATCTAAAAATAGAGGCAACTTCCTAAGGTGAACGAACACAAAGCAGAGCAGTTTGAAATATACGTTTCTCCAGTATTTTAAACGCAGTTTTTCTGGTAGTTCTCATATCCCTGTATATGGCTGGAAATATCTGTTTCCAGATTCTCGAAGCAAAGGATTTCTGAACTGCTGCAAACACACATCAGTTAAACTCTGTAAGTTGATTGTACAGCTTGACAACCATTCTGATGGATAGCTGTGTTTTTGTTTTAGAGCAAGATGTTTCTGATTACAGCCTACAGGCTCTTTCACACTGGAATATCCAAACGCTGCTTTTAGAAGAATCGTGTTTCTAACTCGCTGAATCTAAACATAGATGTAACTTACTAAGGTGAACGAACACAAAGCAGAGCAGTTTGAAGTAGACGTTTCTCCAGTGTTTTAAATGCAGTCTTACTGGAAGTTCTCATATGCTTGTATATGGCTGGAAATACCTGTTTCCAGATTCTCGAAGCAAAGGATTTCTGAACTGCTGCAAACACACATCAGTTTAACTCTGTAAGTTGATTGTACACCTTGACAACCATTCTGCTAGATAGCTGCGTTTTTCATTTAGAGCAAGATGTTTTTGATTATGGCCTGCAGGCTCTTTCACACTGGAATATCCAAATGCTGCTTTTAGAAGACACGTGTTTCTAACTCGTTGAATCTAAGCATAGATGCAACTTCATAAGGTGAACGAACACAAAGCAGAGCAGTTTGAACTAGATGTTTCTCCTGTGTTTTAAACGCAGTCTTACTGCTAGTTCTTATAAGCCAGTATATGGCTGGAAATATCTGTTTCCAGATTCTCCAACGAAAGGAATTCTGAACTACTGCACACACACGTCAGTTTAACTCTGTAAGAAGACTGTACAGCTTGACAACCATTCTGATAGATCGCTGCGTTTTTGTTTTAGAGCAAGATATTTCTCATTACGGCCTTTAGTCTCAGTCATTCTGGAATATCCAAACGCAGCTTTTAGAAGAAACGTGTTTCTACCTCGCTGAATCTAAACATAGAAGCAACTTCCTAAGGTGAACGAACACAAAGCAGAGCACTTTGAACTAGACGTTTCTCCTGTCTTTTAATCGCAGTCATACTGCTATTTGTTATAGGCCTGTGTATGTCAAGAAATATAAGTTTCCAGATTCTCCAAAGAAAGGATTTCTGAACTGCTTCACACACAAATCAGTATAACTCTGTTAGTTGATTGTATAGCTTCACAACCATTCTCCTTGAAAGCTGCGTTTTCGTTTGAGGTCAAGATGTTTCTGATTCCAGCCTATAGTCTCATTGACTCTGGAATATCCAAACGCAGGTTTTAAAAGAAACATGTTTCAAACTCGCTGAATCTAAACATAGATGCAGCATCCTAAGTTGAAAGAACACAAAGCAGAGAAGTTTGAAATAGACGTTTCTCATGTGTTTTAAACGCAGTCTTCCTGCTGGTTCTCATATGACTGTACATGTCTGGAAATATCTGTTTCCAAATTCTCCAAAGAAAGGATTTAAGACCTGCTACACACGCACATCAGTTTAACTCTGTAAGTTGATGGAAGAGTGTGACAACCATTCTGCTAGATAGCTGCGTTTTTGTTTTAGAGCAAGCTATTTCTCATTACAGCCTATAGCCTCAGTCACACTGGAATATCCAAACGCAGCTTGTAGAAGAAACGTGTTTCTATTCCCTGAATCTGAAAATAGAGGCAACTTCCTAACGTGAGCGAACACTAAGCAGAACAGCTTGAACTAGACTTTTCTCCTGTGTTTTAATCGCAGTCATACTGCTAGTTCTCATATGCCTGTAAATGTCTGGAAATATCTGTTTCCAGATTCTCCAAAGAAAGTATTTCTGAACTGCTGCAACACACATCAGTTTTACTATGTTAGTTGATTCTACAGCTTAACAACCATTCTACTAGATAGCTTCGTTTTTGTTTTAGATCTAGATATTTCTCTTTACAGCCTACAGTCTCATTCACTCTGGAATATCCAAACAAGCTCTTAAAAGAAACGTGTTTCTAACTCGCTGAATCTAAACATAGATGCAACTTGCTAAGGTGAACGAACACAAAGCAGAGCAGTTTGAAGTAGACGTTTCTCCAGTGTTTTAAACGCAGTGTTACTGGTAGTTCTCATATGCTTGTATATGGCTGGTAATACCTGTTTCCAGATTCTCGAAGCAAAGGATTTCTGAACTGCTGCAAACACACATCAGTTTAACTCTGTAAGTTGATTGTACAGGATGACAACCATTCTGCTAGATAGATGCGTTTTTGTTTTAGAGCAAGATATTTCTGATTACGGCCTACAGGCTCTTTCACACTGGAATATCCGAACGCTGCTTTTAGAAGAAACGTGTTTCTAACTCGCTGAATCTAAACATAGATGCAACTTCCTAAGGTGAACGAACGCAAAGCAGAGCAGTTTGAAATAGACATTTCTCCACTGTTTTAAACGCAGTCTTACTGGTAGTTCTCATATGCCTGTACATGGCTGGAAATATCTGTTTCCAGATTCTCGAAGCAAAGGATTTCTGAACTACTGCAAACACACCAGTTAAATTCTGTATGTTGATTGTAACGCTTGACAACCATTCTGCTAGATAGCTGCGTTTTTGCTCTACAGCAAGATATTTCTCATTACAGCCTTTACTCTCAGTCACTCTGGAATATCCAAACGCAGATTTTAGAAGAAACGTTTTTCTAACTCGCTGAAGCTAAACATACAGGCAACTTCCTAAGGTGAACGAACACAAAGCAGAGCAGTTTGAACTAGATGTTTCTCCTGTGTTTTAAACGCAGTCTTACTGCTAGTTCTTAGAAGCCTGTATATGGCTGGAAATATCTGTTTCCAGATTCTCCAACGAAAGGATTTCTGAACTACTACAAACAGACATCAGTTTAACTCTGTAAGAAGATTGTACAGCTTGACAAATATTCTGCTAAAAAGCTGCATTTTTGTTTTAGAGCAAGATATTTCTCATTACCGCATTTAGTCTCAGTCACTCTGGAATATCCAAACGCAGCTTGTAGAAGAAACGTGTTTCTAATCCCTGAATCTAAACACAGAGGCAACTTTCTAAGGTGAACGAACACAAAGCAGAGCAGTTTCAACTAGACTTTTCTCCTGTGTTTTAATCGCAGTCATCCTGCTAATTCTCATATGCCTGTAAATTTCTGGAAATATCTGTTTCCAGATTCTCCAAAGAAAGTATTTCTGAACTGCTGCAACCACACATCAGTTTAACTATGTTAGTTGATTCTACAGCTTAACAACCGTTCTACCAGATAGCTGCGTTTTTGTTTTAGAGCAAGATGTTTCTGATTACGGCCTATAGGCTCTTTCACACAGGAATATCGAAACGCTGCTTTTAGAGGAAATGTGTTTCTAACTCGCTGAATCTAAACGTAGATGCAACTTTCTAAGTTGAAGAAACACAAAGCAGAGCAGTTTGAACTAGATGTTTCTCCTGTGTTTTAAACGCAGTCTTACTGCTAGTTCTTATAAGCCTGTATAAGGCTGGAAATATCTGTTCCCAGTTTCTCCAACGAAACAATTTCTGAACTACTGCACACAGACGTCAGTTTATCTCTGTAAGAAGATTGTACAGCTGGTCAACCATTATTCTAGATAGATGCGTTTTTGTTTTAGAGTAAGATATTTCTCATTACGGCCTTTAGTCTCAGTCACTCTGGAATATCCAAACGCAGCTTTTAGAAGAAACGTGTTTCTAACTAGCTGAATCTAAACCTAGATGCAACTTCCTAAGTTGAACGAACACAAAGCAGAGCAGTTTGAACTACACGTTTCTCCTGTGTTTTAAACGCAGTCTTAGTGCTAGGTCTTAAATGCCTGGGTAAGGCTCGAAATATCTGGTTCCAGATTCCCCATAGAATAGATTTCAGAGCCTCTGCACACACACATCAATTTAACTCCATAAGATGATTGTACAGCTTGACAACCATTCTGCTAGATAGCTGCGTTTTTGTTTTAGAGCAAGATGTTTTGATTACGGCCTACAGTCTCATTCACTCTGTAATATCCAAACGCAGCTTTTAAAAGAAACGTGTTTCTAACTCGCTGAATCTAAATATAGATGCAACTTCCTAAGGTGAACGAACACAAAGCAGAGAAGTTTGAAGTAGACATTTCTCCAGTGTTTTAAACGCAGTCTTTCTAGTAGTTCTCATATGCCTTGTACATGGCTGGAAATACCTGTTTCCAGATTCTCGAAGCAAAGGATTTCTGAACTGCTGCAAACACACATCAGTTTAACTCTATAAGTTCATTGTACAGGTTGACAACCATTCTGCTAGATAGCTCCGTTTTTGTTTTAGAGCAAGATGTTTCTGATTACGGCCTACAGGCTCTTTCACACAGGAATATCCAAACGCGGCTTTTAGAGGAAATGTGTTTCTAACTCGCTGAATCTAAACGTAGATGCAACTTTCTAAGTTGAACAAACACAACGCAGAGCAGTTTGAACTAGATGTTTCTCCTGTGTTTTAAACACAGTCTTACTGCTAGTTCTTATAAGCCTGTATATGGCTGGAAATATCTGTTTCCAGATTCTCCAACGAAAGGATTTCTGAACTACTACACACAGACATTAGTTTAACTCTGTAAGAAGATTGTACAGCTTGACAAATATTCTGCTAAAAAGCTGCGTTTTTGTTTTAGAGCAAGATATTTCTCATTACCGCCTTTAGTCTCAGTCATTCTGGAATATCCAAACACAGCTTTTAAAAGAAACGTGTTTCTATCTCACTGAATCTTAACATAGATGCAACTTCCTAAGGTCAACGAACACAAAGCAAAGCAGTTTGAACTACACGTTTCTCCTGTGTTTTAAACGCAGTCTAACTGCTAGCACTTAAATGCCTGGGTAAGGCTGGAAATATCCGTTTCCAGATTCCCCAAAGAAAAGATTTCAAAGCCTCTGCAAACACACATCAATTTAACTCCATAAGATGATTTTACAGCTTAACAACCATTCTGCTAGGTAGCTGCGTTTTTTCTTCAGAGCAAGATATTTCTCATTACAGCCTATAGTCTCTTTCACTCTGGAATATCCAAACGCAGCATTTACAAAAACGTGTTTCCATCTCGCTGAATCTAAACATAGATGCAACGTCCTAAGGTGAACGAACACAAAGCAGAGCAGTTTGAAATGGACGTTTCTCCTGTGTTTTAAAGGCAGTCTTACTTCTAGTTCTCATATGCCTGTATATGGCTGGAAATACCTGTTTCCAGATTCTCCAAAGAAAGGATTTCTGAACCGCTGCTCACACACATCAATTTAACTCTGTAAGTTGATAGTAGAGCTTGACAACGATTCTGCTAGATATCTGCGTTTTTGTTTTAGAGCCAGCTATTTCTCATTACAGCCTATAGTCTAAGTCACTCTATAGTATCCGAATCCAGCTTTTAGAAGAAACGTTTTTCTAACTCGCTGAATCTAAACATAGATGCAACTTCCTAAGGTGAACGAAAACAAAGCAGAGCAGTTTGTACTAGACGTTTCTCCTGTGTTTTAAATGGAGTCTTACTGCTAGTTCTTATATGAATGTTGAAACAGGAAATATCTGTTTCCAGATTGTCCAATGAAAAGATTCCTGAAATGTTGCACACACACATCACTTGAACTCTGTAAGTTGATTCTACAGCTTAACAACCCGTCTGCTAGATAGCTGCGTTTTTGGTTTAGATCAATATATTTCTCAATGAAGCCTATAGTCTCAGTCACTCTGGAATATCCAAACGCAGCTTTTAGAAGAAACGTGTTTCTAATCCCTGAATCTAAACATAGAGGCAACTTCCTAACGTGAGTGAACACAAAGCAGAACAGCTTGAACTAGACGTTTCTCTAGTGTTTTAAACGCAGTCTTCCTGCTAGTTCTCATATGACTGTATATGTCTGCAACTATCTGTTTCCAGATTCTCCAAAGAAAGTATTTCTGATCTGCTAAACACACACATCAGTTTAACTATGTAAGTTGATTCTACAGCTTAACAACAATTCTGCTATGTAGCTGCGTTTTTATTTTCAGAGCAAGATATTTCTCATTAAAGCCTATAGTCTCTTTCACTCTGGAATATGCAAACGCAGCACTTAGAAGAAACGTGTTTCTAACTCGCTGATTCTAAACATAGATGCAGCATCCTATGTTGAAAAAACACAAAGCAGAGAAGTTTGAAATAGCCGTTTCTCATGTGTTTTAAACGGAGTCTTCCTGCTAGTTCTGATATGACTCTATATGTCTGGAAATATTTGTTTCCAAATTCTCCAAAGAAAGGATTTCTAATCTGCTGCACATACACATCAGTTTAACTCTTTAAGTTGATTCTACAGCTTAACAACCATTCTAGTAGATAGCTGCGTTTTTGTTTTAGATCAAGATATTTCTCATTACAGCCTACAGTCTCATTCACTCTTGAATACCCAAACGCAGCTATTCAAAGAAACATGTTTCTACCTCGCTGAATCTAAACATAGATGCAACATCCTAAGGTGAACGAACACAAAGCAGAGCAGTTTGTACTAAACGTTTCTCTTGTGTTTTCAATGTAGTCTTACTGCTAGTTCTTATATGCTTGTATATGGCTGGAAATATCTGTTTCCTGATTCTCCAAAGAAAATATTTCTGAACTGTTGCACACACACATCACTTTAACTGTGTAAGTTCATTCTACAGCTTAACAACCATTCTGCAAGGTAGCTGCGATTTCGGTTTAGATCAATATATTTCTCATTACAGCCTACAGTCTCATTCACTCTGGAATATCCAAACGCAGCATTTAGAAGAAAAGTGTTTCCAACTGTCTGAATCTAAACATAGATGCAACTTCCTAAGGTGAGCGAACACAAAGCAGAGCAGTTTGCAATACACGTTTCTCCTGTGCTTTAAACACAGTCTTAATGCTAGTTCTTATATGCCTGAGTATGGCTGGAAATATCTGTTTCCAGAATCTCCAAAGAAAGGATTGCGGAACTGCTGCACACACGTCAGTTTAACTCTGTAATTTGATTGTACAGCTTAAGATCCATTCCGTTAGATAGCTGCGTTTTTGTTTGAGGTGAAGATATTTCTCATTACAGCCTATAGTCTCAGTCACTCTGGAGTATCCAAACACAGCTTATAGAAGAAACGTGTTTCCAACTCGCTGATTCTAAACATAGATGAAACTTCCTAAGGTGAATGAAAACAAGGCAGGTTTGTTTGTACTGGAAGTTTCTCCTGTGTTTTAAATGGAGTCTTACTGCTAGTTCTTATATGGATGTATATGGCTGGAAATATCTGTTTCCAGATTCTCCAAAGAAAAGATTTCTGAACTGTTGCACACACACATCACTTTAACTCTGTAAGTTGATTCTATAGCTTAACAATCATTCGGACAGGTAGCTGCGTTTTTGTTTCAGAGCAAGATATTTCTCATTACAGCTTATAGTCTCTTTCACTCTGGAATATCCTAACGCAGCATTTAGAAGAAATGTGTTTGTAACTCGCTGAATCTAAACATAGATGCAACATCCTACGGTGAACGAGCACAAAGCAGAGCAGTTTGAAATGCACGTTTCTCCAGTGTTTTAAATGGAGTCTTACTTCTAATTCTTATATGCCTGTATATGGCTGGAAATATCTGTTTCCAGATTCTCCAAAGAAAGGATTTCTGAAGCGCTGCATACACACACATCAGTTTAACTCTGTAAGTTGATAGTAGAGATTGACAACCATTCTGGTAGATAGCTGCGTTTTTGTTTTAGAGCAAGATATTTCTCATTAAGGCCTTTAGTCTCAGTCATTCTGGAATATCCAAACGCAGCTTTTAGAAGAAACCTGTTTCTAACTCGCTGAATCTAAACATAGATGCAACTTCCTAAGTTGACCGAACACAAAGCAGAGCAGTTGGAAATACACGTTTCTCCTGTCTTTTAAACGCAGTCTTACTGCTATTTCTTATAGGCCTGTATATGTCTGGAAATATAAGTTTCCAGATTCTCCAAAGAAAAGATTTCTGAACTGCTGCACACACAAACCAGTCTAACTCTGTTTGTTGATTGTACAGCTTGACAACCATTCTGCTAGATAGCTGCGTTTTTGTTTGAGGTCAAGATATTTCTCATTACAGCCTATAGTCTCATTCACTCTGGAATATCCAAACGCAGGTTTTAAAAGAAACGTGTTTCAAACTCGCTGAATCTAAACATAGATGCAGCATCCTAAGTTGAAAGAAAACAAAGCAGAGAAGTTTGAAATAGACGTTTCTCCTGCGTTTTAAACGCAGTCTTCCTGCTAGTTCTCATATGACTGTATATGTCTGGAAATATCTGCTTCCAAATTCTCTAAAGAAAGGATTTCTGAGCTGGTACACACACACATCAGTTTAACTCTGAAGGTTGATAGTGGAGCTTGACAACCATTCTGGTAGATAGCTGCATTTTTGTTTTAGAGCAAGATATTTCTCATTACAGCCTAAAGTCTCAGTCACTCTGGAATATCCAAACGCAGCTTTTAGAAGAAACGTGTTTCTAACTGTCTGAATCTAAACACAGATGCAACGTCCACAGGTGAACGAACACAAAGCAGAGCAGTTTTAAATGGACGTTTCTCCTGTGTATTAAACGCAGTCTTATTTCTAGTTCTTATATGCCTGTATATGGCTGGGAATATCTGTTTCCAGATTCTCCAAAGAAAGGATTTTGGAACCGCTGCACAGACACATCAGTTTAACTCTGTAAGTTGATGGAAGAGCGTGACAACCATTCTGCTAGATAGATGCGTTTTTGTTTTAGAGCAAGCTTTTTCTCATTACAGCCTATAGCCTCACTCACTCTGAAATATCCAAACGCAGCTTGTAGAAGAAACGTGTTTCTAATCGCTGAATCTGAAAATAGAGGCAACTTCCTAACGTGAGCGAACACTACGCAGAACAGCTTAAACTAGACGTTTCTCCTGTGTTTTAATCGCAGTCTTCCTGCTTGTTCACATATGCCTGTATATGTCTGGAAATATCTGTTTCCAGATTCTCCAAAGAAAGGATTTCTGAACTGCTGCACACACACATCAGTTTAACTCTGTAAGTTGATTCTACAGCTTAACAACCATTCTACTAGATGGCTGCGTTTTTGGTTTAGATCAATATATTTCTCATTAAAGAGTATAGTCTCAGTCACTCTGAAATATCCAAACGCAGCTTTTAGAAGAAAAGTGTTTCCAAATAGCTGAATCTAAACATAGATGCAAGTTCCTAAGTTGAGCGAACACAAAGCAGAGCCGTTTGAAATACACGTTTCTCCTGTGTTTTAAACGCAGTCTTACTGCTAGTTCTTTTATGCCTGTGCATGGCTGGAACTATATGTTTCCAGAATCTCCAAAGAAAGGATTGCTGAACTGCGGCACACACACGTCAGTTTAACTCTATATGTTGATTGTACAGCTTGACAACCATTCTGCTAGAAAGCTGCGATTTTCTTTTAGAGCAAGATATTTCTGATTACAGCCTACAGTCTCATTCACTTTGGAATATCCAAATGCAGCTTTTACAAGAAACG
>NW_022439154.1:0-477 GCF_009761245.1 Sapajus apella
TAGAAGAACTAGCAGTAAGACTGCCTTTAAAACACAGGAGAAACGTCTAGTTCAAACTGCTCTGCTTTGTGTCTGTTCACCTTAGGAAGTTGCATTTTTGTTTAGATTCAGCGAGTTAGAAACTCCTTTCTTCTAAAAGCTGCGTTTGGATATTCCAGAGTGAATGAGACTGTAGGCTGTAATGAGAAATATCTAGCTCTAAAACAAAAACGTAGCTATCTAGCAGAATTGTTGTTAAGCTGTTGAATGAACTTACAGAGATAAACTGATGAGTGTGGCCAGCAGCTCAGAAATCCTGTCTATTGGAGAATGTGGAAACACATATTTCCAGCTATATAGAGGCATATAAGAACTAGCAATAAGACTGCTTTTAAAACACAGGAGAAACGTCTAGTGAAAACTGCTCTGCTTTGTGTTCGCTCACCTTAGGATGTTGCATCTAACTTTACATTCAGCGAGTTTGAAACACGTTTCTTC
>NW_022439154.1:577-10481 GCF_009761245.1 Sapajus apella
AAATATGTGTTTCCACATTCTCCAATAGACAGGATTTCTGAGCTGCTCGCCACACTCATCAGTTTATCTCTGTAAGTTCATTCAACAGCTTAACAACAATTCTGCTTGATAGCTACGTTTTTGTTTTAGAGCAAGATATTTCTCATTACAGCCTACAGTCTCATTCACTCTGGAATATCCAAACGCAGCTTTTAGAAGAAAGGAGTTTCTAACTCGCTGAATCTAAACAAAAATGCAACTTCCTAAGGTGAACAAACACAAAGCAGAGCAGTTTGAACTAGACGTTTCTCCTGTGTTTTAAAGGCAGTCTTACTGCTAGTTCTTCTATTCCTGTATATTTCCTTAAATATCTGTTTCCAGGTTCTCCAAAGAAAGGATTTCTGAACTGCTGCACACACACATCTGTTTAACTCTGTAAGTTGATTGTACAGCTTGAAAACAATTCAGCTACATAGCTGCGTTTTTGTTTTAGAGAAAGATATTTCTCATTACAGCTTACCGTCTCATTCACTCTGGAATATACAAACGCAGCTTTTAGAAGAAACTTGTTTATAACACGCTGAATATAAACATAGATGCAACTTCCAAAGGTGAACGAACATAAAGCATAGCAGTTTGAAATAGGCGTTTCTCCTGTGTTTTCAACGCAGTCTCACTGCTAGTTCTCATATGCCTGTATATGGCTTGAAATATCTGTTTCCAGATTATCGAAGCAAAGGATTTCTGAACTGCTGCACACACACATCCGTTTAACTTTGTAAGCTGATTCTACTGGTTAACAATCTGCTAGATAGCTGCGTTTTTGTTTTAGAGCAAGATATTTCTCATTGCAGCATATAATCTCATTCACTCTGGAATATCCAAACGTAGCTTTTTGAAGAAACGTGTTTCTAACTCACTGATTCTAAACATAGATGCAACTTCCTAAGGTGAACGAACACAAAGCAGAGCAGTTTGAAATACACGTTTCTCCTGTGTTTTATACGCAGTCTTACTGCTGGTTCTTATATGCCTTTATAAGGCTGGAAATATCTGTTTCCAGATTCTTCAAAGAAAGGATTTCTGAACTGCTGCACACACCCTTCAGTTTAAGTCTGTAAGTTGATTTTACAGCTTGACAACCATTCTGCTAGACAGCTCCGTTTTTGTTTTAGAGCAAGATATTTCTCATTACATCCTAAAGGCTCATTCACTCTAGAATATCAAAACACTGATTTTTGACGAAACGTGTTTCTAACTGGCTGAATCTAAACATAGATGTAACTTCCTAAGGTGAACGATCGCAAAGCAGAGCAGTTTGAACAACACGTTTCTCCTGTGTTTTAAACGCAGTCTCACTGCTAGTTCTCAAATGCCTGTATATGACTGGAAGTATCTGCTTCCTGATTCTCCAAATAAAAGATTTCTGTACCTCTGCACACACACATTATTTTAACTCTGTAAGTTGATTGTACAACTTGACAACCATTCTGCTATATAGGTTCGTTTTTGTTTTAATGCAAGATATTTCTCATTACAGACTTTAATCTCAGTCACTCTGGAATATCCGAATGCAGCTTTTGGAAGAAACGTTTTTCTATCTCGCTGAATCTAAACATTGATGCAGCCTCCTAAGGTGAATGAACACAAAGCACAGCAGTTTGAAATAGTCGTTTCTCCTGTGTTTTAAACTCAGTTTTACCTCTAGTTCTTATATGCGTGTATATGGCTGTAAATATCTGTTTCCAGATTCTCCAAAGAAAGCATTTCTGAACTGCTGCACACACACGTCAGTTTAACTCTGTGAGTTGGTTGTACAGCTTGACAACTATTCTGCTATATAGCTGGGTTTTTGCTTTAGAGCAAGATATATCTCATTACACCCTACAGTCTCATTCACTCTGGAATATTCAAACGTAGCTTTTAGAAGAAAGGTGTTTCTAACCCGCTGAATCTAAACATAGATCACACATCCTAAGGTGAACGAACGCAAAGCAGAGCTGTTTCAATTAGACGTTTCTCCTGTGTTTCAAACGCAGTCTTACTGCTATTCCTTTTATGTCAGTATATGGTTGGAAATATCTGTTTCCAGATTCCCCAAGGAAAAGATTTCAGAACCTCTGCACACACACATCAGTTTAACTCTGTAAGTTGATTGGAAAGCTTGACAACCACTCTGCTAGATAGATACGTTTTTGTTTTAGAGCATGATATTTGTCATTACAGAATACAGTCTCATTCACTCTGGAATATCTAAACGCAGATTTAGAAGAAAGGAGTTTCTAACTCCCTGAATCTAAACATAGATGCAACTTTCTAAGGTGAACGAACACAAAGCAGAGCAGTTTGAACTAGACGTTTCTCCTGTGTTTTAAAGGCAGTCTTACTGCTAGTTCTTCTATTCCTTTATATGGCTTTAAATATCTTTTTACCGGTTCTCCAAAGAAAGGATTTCTGAACTACTACACACACACACCAGTTTAACTCTGTAAGTTGATAGTACGCTTGTCATCCATTCTGATAGATAGCTGCGTTTTTGTTTTAGAGCAAGATATTTCTCATTACAGCCAATAGTCTCATTCACTCTGGAATATACAAAAACTGATTTTAGAAGAAACGTGTTTCCAACTCACTGAATCAATACATAAATGCAAATTACTATGGTGAACGAGCACAAAGCAAAGAAGTTTGAAATAGATGTTTCTCCTGTGTTTTAAACGCAGTCTTACTGCTAGTTCTCATATGTCTGCATATGTCTGGAAATATCTGTTTCCAGATTCTCAAAAGAAAGGATTTCTGAGCTGCTGAACACACACATCAGTTTAAGTCTGTAAGTTGATTTTACAGCTTGACTGCCACTCTGCTACATAGCTCCGTTTATGTTTTAAATCAAGATAATTCTCATTACAGCATACTGTCTCATTCACTCTGGAATATCCAAACACAGCTTTTAGAAGAACAGAGTTTCTAACTCGCTGAATCTAAACATAGATGCAACTTCCTAAGGTGAATGAACAGAAAGCAGAACAGTTTGAAATAGACGTTTCTCCTGTGTTTTAAAGGCAGTCTTACTGCTAGATCTTCTATTCCTGTATACTGCATTAAATATCTGTTTCCCGGTTCTCCAAAGAAGGGATTTCTGATCTACTGCACACACACATCACTTTATCTCTGTTAGTTAATTGTACAGCTTGACAACCTTTCTGCTGGATAGCTGCGTTTTTGTTTTAGAGCAAGATATTTCTCATTACAGACTACAGTCTCATTCACTCTGGAATATCCAAACACAGCTTTTAAAAGAAACGAGTTTCTAACTCGCTGAATGTGAACATAGATGCAACCTCGTAAGGTGAATGAACACAAAGCAGAGCAGTTTGAGATAGACGTTTCTCCTGTGTTTTCAACGCAGTCTTCCTGCTAGTTCTTATATGCCTCTATATGGCTGGAAATATCTGTTTCCACATTCTCCAAAGAAAGGATTTCTGAACTGCTGGCCACACACGTCAGTTTATCTCTGTAAGTTGATTCAACAGCTTAAAAACAATTCTGCTAGATACCTGCGTTTTTGCTTTAGAGCAAGATATATCTCATTTCAGCCTACAGTCTCATTCGCTCTGGAATATCCAAACGCAGCTTTAAGAAGAAAGGTGTTTCTAACTCGCTGAATCTAAACATAGATAACACATCCTAAGGTGAACGAACGCAAAGCAGAGCTGTTTCAATTAGACGTTTCTCCTGTGTTTCAAACGCAGTCTTACTGCTATTCCATTTATGTCAGTACATGGCTGCAAATATCTGTTTCCAGATTCCCCAAGGAAAAGATTTCAGAGCCTCTGCACACACACATCAGTTTAACTCTGTAAGTTGATTGGAAAGCTTGACAACCATTCTGCTAGATAGATGCGTTTTTGTTTTAGAGCATGATATTTCTCATTACAGCCTACAGTCTCATTCACTCTGGAATATCCAAACGCAACTTTTAGAAGAAAGGAGTTTCTAACTCCCTGAATCTAAACATAAATGCAACTTTCTAAGGTGAACGAACACAAAGCAGAGCAGTTTCAAATAGACGTTTCTCCTGTGTTTTAAAGGCAGTCTTACTGCTAGTTCTTCTATTCCTGTATATGGCTTTAAATATGTTTTTCCAGGTTCTCCAAAGAAAGGATTTCTGAACTACTGCACACACACATCAGTTTAACTCTATAGGTTGATAGTATAGCTTCTCAGCCATTCTGCTAGATAGCTGCGTTTTGGTTTTAGAGCAAGATATTTCTCATTACACCCCATAGTTTCATTCACTCTGGAATATACAAACGCTGCTTTAGAAGAAACGTGTTTCTAACTCACTGAATCAAAACATAAATGCAAATTACTATGCTGAACGAGCACAAAGCAAAGAAGTTTGAAATAGATGTTTCTCCTGTGTTTTAAACGCAGTCTTACTGGTAGTTCTCATAAGCCTGTAAATGCCTGGAAATATCTGTTTGCAGATAATCCAAAAAAAATATATCTGAACTGCTGCACACAGAATTCAGTTTAACTCTGTAATTTCATTCTACAGCTTAACAACCATTCTGCAAAAAAGCTGCGTTTTCGTTTTAGAGCAAGATACTTCTTATTACAGCCTACAGTCTCACTGACTCTGGAATATCCAAACGCTGCATTTAGAAGAAACGTGTTTCTCACCCGCTGAATCTAAAAATGGATGCAACTTCCTAAGGTGAACGAACACAAAGCAGAGCAATTTGAAATAGATGTTTCTCCTGAGTTTGAAAGGCAGTTTTACTGCTAGTTCTTATATGCCAGTATATGGCCGGAAATATCTGTTTCCAGATTCTCCAAAGAAAGGATTTCTCAACTGGTGCGCACACACGTCAGTTTAACTCTGTAAGTTGATTGTACAGCTTGACAACCATTCTGCTAGATAGCTGCATTTTTGTTTTAGAGCAAGTTATATCTCATGACACAGTACAGTCTCATTCACTCTGAAATATCCAAACGCACCTTTAAGAAGAAACGTGTTTCTAACTCGCTGAATCTAAACATAGATGGAACTTCCTAAGGTGAACGAACGGAAAGCAGAGCAGTTTGAACTAGACGTTTCTCCTGTCTTTTAAGCGCAGTCTTACTGCTATTTCTTATACGCCTGCATATGGCTGGAAATATCTGTTTCCAGATTCTCCAAAGAAACGATTTCTAAACTGCTACACACACACATCAGTTTACCTCTGTAAGTTGATTGTACAGCTTGACAATCATTCTGTTACATAGCAGCGTTTTTGTTTTAGAGCAAGATATTCCTCATTACAACCTTTAGTGTCAGTCACTCTGGAATATCCAAACGCAGTTTTTAGAAAAAAAGTTTTTCTAACTCGCTGAATCTAAACATGGATGCAACTTCAATAGGTGAATGAACGCAAAGCAGAGCAGTTTGAACTAGATGTTTCTCCTGTGTTTTAAAATCAGTCTTACTTCTACGTCTTATATAACTGTATATCTAGAAATATTTTTTTCCAGATTCTACAAAGAAAGGATTTCTGCACTGCTGCACACACACATCAGTTTAGCTCTGTAAATAGATTGTACAGCTTGACAACCATTCTGCTTGATAGCTGCATTTTTGTTTTAGAGCAAGATATTTCTCTTTACAGCCTACAGTCTCAGTCACTCTGGAATATACAAACGCAGCTTTCAGAAGAAACGTGTTTCAAACTCGCTAAATGTAAAGATAGATGCAACTTCCTGAGGTGAGCGAACGCAAAGCAGAGGAGTTTTCACTAGACGTTTCTCCTGTGTTTTAAAAGCAGTCTTACTGCTAGTTCTTATATGCCTGTATATGGCTGGAAATATCTGTTTCCAGATTCTCCAAAGAAAAGGTTTGTCAACGGCTGCACACACACATCAGTTTACCTCTGTAAGGTGACTGTACAGCTTGACAACCATTCTGCTAGATAGTTGCGTTTTTGTTTTAGAACAACGTATTTCCCATTACAGTCTATAGTCTCATTCACTCTGGAATATCCAAACACAGCTTATAGAAGAAACGTGTTTCTAAGGCGCTGAATCTAAACATACATTCAACTTTCTCAGGTGAACGAAGGCAAAGGAGAGCAGTTTGAACAACACGTTTCTCCTGGGTTTTAAACGCAGTCTTACTGCTAGTTCTCATATGCCTGTATATGGCTGGAAATATCTGCTTCCAGATTCTGCAAAGAAAGGATTTCGGAACTGCTGCACACACAGGCCAGTGTAACTCTGTAAGTTGATTGAACAGCTTGACAACCATTCTGCTAGATTGTTGCGATTTTGTTTTAGAGCAAGATATTTCTCATTACAGCCTACAGTCTCAATCACTCTGGAATATCCAAAGGCAGCTTTTAGAAGAAATGGGTTTCTAACTCGCTGAATCTAAACATACATACAACTTCCTAAGGTGAATGAACAAAAAGCAGAGCAGTTGGAAACAGAGGTTTCTCCTATGTTTTAAACGCAGTCCTACTACTAGTTCTCATATGCCCGTATATGTCTGGAAACATCTCTCTGCAGATTCTCCAAAGAAAAGTTATCTGAACTGCTGCACACACACATCAGTTTAACTCTGTAAGTTGATTGTACAGCTTGACAACCATTCTGCTAGATAGCTGCGTTTTTTTTAGAGCAAAATATTTTTCATTACAGCCTTTAGTCTCAGTCACTCTGGAATATCCAAATGCCGCTTTTAGAAGAAACGTTTTTCTAACTAGCTGAATCTAAACATAGACGCAACTTCGTAAGTTGAACGTACTCAAAGCAGAGCAGTTTGAAGTAGACGTTTCTCCTCTGTTTTAAACGCAGTCTTACTGCTACGTCTTATATGCATGTATATCTGGAATTATCTGTTTCCAGATCCTACAAAGAAAGGAGTTTTGAACTGCTGCACACACGTCCATTTAACTCAATAAGTTAATTTTACTGCTTAACAATCATTCTGATAGATAGCTGCGTTATTGTTTTACAGCAAGCTATTTCTCTTTACAGCATACAGTCTCAGTCACTCTGGAATATACAAACTCAGCTTTTAGAAGAAACGTGTTTCAAAGTCGCTGAATGTAAAGATAGATGCAACTTCTTAAGCTGAGTGAACACAAAGCAGAGGAGTTTTCACTAGACGTTTCTCCTGTGTTTTAAACGCTGTCTTACTGCTATTTCTTATATGCCTGTATATGGCTGGAAATATCTGTTTCCAGATTCTCCAAAGATAAGATTTGTGAAAGGCTGCACACACACATCAGTTTAACTCTGTAAGTTGATTGTACAGCTTGACAACCATTCTGCTAAATAGCTGCTTCTTTGTTTTAGAGCAAGATATTTCTCATTACAGCCTACAGACATTCAGTCTGGAATATGCAAACGCATATTTTAGAAGAAAATTTTTTCAAACTTGCTAAATCTAAACATTGATACAACTTCCTAAGGCGAACGACCACAAAGCAGAGCAGTTTGAAATAGTCGTTTCTCCTGTGTTTTAAACCCTGTTTTACCTCTATTTCTTATATGCCTGTATATGGCTGTAAATATCCGTTTCCAGATTCTACAAAGAAAATATTTCGGAACTGCTGCACACACATAAGTTTAACTCTGTAAGTTGATTGTACAGCTTGACAACCATTGTGCTACATAGTGCGTTTTTGTTTTAGAGCAAGATATTTCTCATTACAGCCTTTAGTCTCAGTCACTCTGGAATAAAAAAACGCAGCTTTTAGAAGAAACGTTTTTCTAAGTCGGTGAATCTAAACATTGATGCAACTTCCTAAGGTGAACGAACGGAAAGCAGAGCAGTTTGAACAACACGTTTCTCCTGTGTTTTAAACGCAGTCTTACTGCTACGTCTGATATGCATATATATCTGGAATTATCTGTTTTCAGATTCTACAAAGAAAGGATTTCTGAACTGATGCACACACATATCAGTTTAACTCTGTAAGATGATTGTACAGCTTCACAACCATTCTGCTAGATAGCTGCGTTTTTGTTTTAGAGCAAGATATTTCTCATTACAGGCTGCAGTCTCATTCACTCTGGAATATCCAAACGGAGCTTTTAGAAGAAACGTGTTTCTAACTCGGTGAATCTAAACATAGATGCAACTTCCTAAGGTGAACGAACACGAAGCAGAGCAGTTTGATATATTCATTTCTCTTGTGTTTTAAACCCAGACTTACTGCTCGTTCTTACATGTATGCATCAGGCTGGAAATATCTGTTATCAGATTCTTCAAAGAAAAGATTTCTGAACTGCTACACACAGACATCAGTTTAACTCTGTAAGTTGATTGTAAAGCTAGACAACCATTCTGCTAAATAGATGCATTTTTGTTTAGAGCAAGATATTTCTCATTACAACCTGCAGTCTCATTCACTCTGGAATATCCAAACGCGGCTTTTAAAAGAAACGTGTTTCTAACTCTCTGAATGTAATCATAGATGCAACTTCCTAAGGTGAACGAACACAAAGCAGAGCAGTTTGAACTAGACGTTTCTCCTGTATTTTAAACGCAGTCTGACTGGTAGTTCTTACATGCCTGTATATGGCTGGAAATATCTGTTTCCACATTCCCCAAAGAAAAGATTTCAGAACCTCTGCACACACACATCAGTTTATCTCTATAGGTTGATTGTACAGCTAGACAACCATTCTGCTAGGTAGATGTGGCTTTGTTTTAGAACAAGATATTTCTCATTACAGCTTACAGTCTAATTCACTCGGTAATATCTAAATGCAGCTTTTAGCAGAAACGGGTTTCTAACTCGCAGAATCTAAACAAAAAGGCAACTTCCTAAGGTGAACGAACACAAAGCAGAGCAGTTTGAACTAGACGTTTCTCCTGTGTTTTAAACGCAGTCTTACTCCTAGTTCTCATATATCTGTACATGGCTGGAAATATCTGTTTCCAGATTATCGAAGCAAAGGATTTCGGAACTGCTGCACACACACATCAGATTAACTCTGTAAGTTGATTGTACAGCTTGAAAACCATTCTGCTAGATAGCTGTGCTTTTGTTTAAAGCAAGATATTTCTCATTACAGCCTATAGTCTCATTCACTCTGGAATATCCAAACGCAGCATTTAAAAGAAACGAGTCTCTAACTCGTTGAATCTAAACATAGATACATCTTCCTAAGGTGAACCAAAACAAAGAAGAGCAGTTTGAACTAAAGGTGTCTGCTGTGTTTCATCGCAGTCTTTATTCTGGTTCTTATATGCCTCTATATGGCTGGAAATATCTGTTTCCCGATTCTCCAAAGAAAGGATTTCTGAACTGCTGCACACACACATCACTTTAACTCTGTAAGTTGATTGTACAGCTTGACAACCATACTGCAAGATTGCTGCGTTTTTGTTTTAAAGCAAGTTATTTCTCATGACACCCTTTAGTCTCATTCACACTGGAATATCCAAACGCAGCTTTTAGAAGAAATGTGTTTCTATCGCGCTGAATCTAAACATAGGAGCAACTTCCTAAAGTGAACGAACCCAAATCAGAGTAGTTTGAACTAGACTTTTCTCCTGTGTTTTAAACGCAGTCTTACTGCTAGTTCTCATATGCCTGTATATGGCTGGAAATATCTGTTTCCAGATTCTGCAAATGAAGGATTTCTGAACTGCTGAAAACACATCAGTTTAACTCTGTAAGTTGATTTTACAGCTTAACAACCATTCTGTTAGATAGCTGCGTTTTTTTTTTAGAGGAAGATATTTCCCATTACAGCCTTTAGTTTCAGTCACTCTGGAATATCCAAACGCAGCTTTTAGAAGAAACGTGATTCTAACTCGCTGAATCTAAACATAGATACCACTTCCTAAGCTGAACGAAAACAAAGCGTAGCAGTTTGAACTAGATGTTTCTCCTTTGTTTTAAAAGCAGTCTTACTGCTGGTTCACATA
>NW_022439155.1:0-10472 GCF_009761245.1 Sapajus apella
GTGTAATTTCTTCCAACCTCATGTTTTTCTCCCTCGGGAACGAATCTTTGTTTTCCTGCTCTGGTTCTGTGGGCAAACAACAACAATAACAACAACAGCAACCACCACAAAATTCCAGATCATCACGAAAGTGTTACTAAGGATAAAAGGAAGTTTCCTTTGTCAAACATGGTGGCTTAAGCTAGGCTATTGAAAAATTATCTATTTCTCATTAGCACTTTATTGGACCACTATGTTTTGTGACTATTGATGCCATAGGAAACAAAAAGGAACAAATGAAATGTACTTTGTATATACTCTCCTAAATGTCCGTGATTAGGATTTATTCAGAGCGTGTCAGTTTTCCCAACTTGTCAGGTGTGACTTCTGTAGATGAAATGCTCAACCCGGGATGGTCCTACACACATTGTTTGCCCACGTGGAGGCAGGTGCATTCATCTTTACGAAAAGAGATGAGTTTTCAGCAGCAAAAGAAGAGCAGAAGGAAAAGGTCTCACAGCTCCTAAGTCCTAATTCAGGCAGGTCAAACCAGTTAGAATGCCATAGAAAAGGTCCTTGTAAACTAATTCAGCTGAAATTCACATCCTGTAGTTCAGATTACATTTACCATTTCAAGGAAGGCATAGCGATGATCAAAGGAACTGTACGTATCTGCGTATTTGCAGCCAATATCTTTGACATCTCCACCAATCACAGCACAGCCTCTGTGTAGATGTTGCCATTCCCACATGCAGACCACTGTTCCTTAGACATTGGAAGAGAAAGTGGGCACTGCTCCCCAGAATTACTCTGACAGCTGAGATCAAGGATCATTCCCAAGCTAGAGTAGGTACCAAATCATTCTCAACACAATGACGTGATGCTATAAATTTATTAATGTTTTCTTACTTTAATGTGATTTCAATTCTTCATGCTACCAAACTCATTGTAACGACATCCCATGGCTACCTGCCGGCCATTGAATCTGTCCCTAGATAAGCAAAGAGTCCGCTAAATGAGTTCTTCAAGAAAAGACGATTTAGGAACTGTGTCTCTTTTCCCATCTCTGTTGCCCATCACTGTGTTTGAAGTATCTGATGAAAGAAATTAGGAAGAAAAATGAAGACTCCATTCAGAAGAGGCCTTTGAATGCAGAAACCACATCTACAATAATTCCTTCCGGAGAACAATACAGAGAATTGCTCCTGGAAATATCAAACATGACCCATAAGCACTCTCATCACCTGAGTGCCTACTCGAAATACAGAATCTCAAGCTGACTCTCACACAGAAATGACAATTTTTTTGAAGCAAGAATCCCATGTAGGAAACCTGCACAACAGTGTAGTCTCCCAAGGGGTCCTGAGGACAGCAGCAGACCTACATGTGCGGCAGGACCAAGGGCCCGTGGAAGAGTTTGGTTTTCGGTGTGCTGTGTTGGTCTTCTTTCTAGAGGAGTGACCCTCTCGGGATGGGCAGGTGATTAGGAGGCCTTCGAGTGGGAGCCAGACCCCCACTACACTAAGGCTTAGAAACATGAAGCAACACAAACAAGGAGGTGCCCCACAGACCCTAAGCTAGCCGAGGACACACGTCCACCAGAAGGAAGACAGACTATAGAGAAACCGCGCTGGAGTGCACTGACCACACTTATTTCCTGCATACACGGCTCGCACACACAAATGATAACACACAGAAAGATACACAGACACACGGACACATAGACAGGCACATGCAGACACGCACACAGACGCACGCAGAAACACACACAGAAAGAAAGACACACGGAGACATGCAACAGTCGCAGGCAGCTCCTGAGCCTAAGGGGTTCTGTTCTCTGCCAGGAAGTCCCTCGCGCAGTGAGCAGCCCCGAGGCACACAGGCTGGCGGTACCTGGAAATCCCAGCAGGGACAGCTTTGCAGGAGACGCACCCCCCATAGCTTCTCAGCAGGCCTGTAGCATCGTGGGGATCCTTGGGGATCCCCCTGTCCATCCCTGAAGCTCCGCTGCAGCTTTTCTCAGCCTGCTTCCGCCCTGCGCGACTCCTGAAATCACGGGAGCATGCCGACGGTCCCCGGGAGAGAGGAGGCAGTCGCCCAACGCCGAGGCCCTGCCACGGAGGGCCCCTGCTTTGCGAAGCCGCTGAGACGGCGGTTCCCCAGGCCACGGGGGTGGTCACTGTGAGGTGAGCCCCGGGTGGGAGCTCGCACTTGTGACAGCGCCGCTTGCGCATGCGCATTGGCGTGCCCGCCTGGCCAGCCACAGTGGCCGCGGTCCCCCACCTGCCGGCCGCAGCGGTACGGGAACGTGCTGGCGGTGGTGTCCGAGGCGGCCCCTGGGAAGGAGGCTGCGTGCCACATGCAGCCCAGGAGCCGGAGAGTCCTTACCTCGGTGGCTCCCTGAACCGACTTTCCTGTTCTGGTCCGCTGAAGGGGGGGGCGCTTCAGACCGCGAGGTGAGCACTCTGGACTGCTCTCCCCAGGAGATTCCGGATCGGACGGTGTGGGCAGGGATCCGGCCACACGGGGCTGGAGATTCAGTCTGGTGAGGTGTGGTGGGGGTCGCTGGACCCGAGGAAGATATCTGAGACCCTCCGGGAGGGTGTTGACGAACGTTCCCCAGCTCCCTGAGCTCACTGCTCCCCCTTCGACCTGGGCCACCCACCAAGGGGCCCTGCCTTGCTCTCCAAGCCCAGGGACCCATGCTTCTCATCAATGCTGCCCGGAAAAGGCAGGAAGAAAGACAAAGGGGCGGCAAGCGTAGCGCACAGCAAGGAGGCAACAGCTGTATCTGGCCTCTCCTGGGGGCAGATCGGGTGGAGATAGCGTCTCAGCAGCTTCTGGGGCGAAGCCAAATCCCGAGACAGATGTCTAGGCATGCCGCTGAGGACTCCCACGAAAGCCAAGCACAACATCCTCACTGATCTAAGTTACTTTATTGTTTTGACAGAAAACATCATCATCATGGTACCACGTGTTTCGATCAAATTGCTCTGATGGCCTATACACAGAGACCCGTTGTCAACTTCTCCTGTCGAGTGAAAAATAATTCCCGGTGTCAAAGATGCAGTTTCTCACTCTTATGGACACCTACGTCCAGAATGTAGCCATGTGTGGGAGGTTAATCGGTGGATGAAATCTGTTTCTGAAGGACTGTTTCCACTAAATCATATTTTAAGGAAGTTCCCACCCTTCCATTTGGGTTTACATTTTTGCTGTGAATAGCAAATCATAAACATGAAACCTTCATGCCTTCCACACAAGCTTTTAGCATCCAACTTACCTGACAGGAGTTCCATTGTCTCCAGTTCCCTTGCAAGTTGCACATTCAGATCTCCAGTCTTCAGCCTGGGGCTTCTTTTGCAAAACAGACCGTCTTTGTCTTCTCTTTCTAGGAACTCTTTCCTGCCAAACAACATCTGGAAAGAGATGAAAACAGGATAAGGATATGAGGGAAACAATTTGAAGACAGAAAATTTCTCAAAGGTAAGGCTGTAGAAAGGTGTGTAAATTCTTCCAACCTCATGTTTTTCTCCCTCTGGAATGGAGCTTTGTTTTCCTCCTCCGGTTCTCTGGGAAAACCACAATAACATCAACAACAACAACACAATTCCAGACCTTCCCGAATGTGTTACTAAGGATATAAGGTTCCTCCATCAAACATGGTTGCTTAAGTTAGGCTCTTCAAAAATTACCTACTTGTCATTAACACTTTATTGGACCGATATATTTTGTGACCATTGATGCCACAGGAAATAAAAAGGAATAAATTAAATATACTTTCTATATGCTTTCCTAAATGTCCGTGATTAGGATTTACTCAGAGCGTGTCAGTTTTCCTAACTTGTCAGGTGTGACTTCTGTAGCTGAAATGCTCAACCGGGGGTGGTCCTACTCACATTGTTTGCCCACATGTAGGTAGGTTCATCAATATTTGTAAAAAGAGATGAGTTTTCAGCAGCAAAAGAAGAGCAGAAGGAAAAGGTCTCACAGCTCCTAAGTCCTAGTTAAGGTCAAACCAGTTAGAATGCCATAGAATAGATCCTTGTAAACTAATTCAGCTATAATTCACATCCTATAGTTTAGATTACACTTACCATTTCAAGGAAGGCATACAGATGATTAAAGGAATTGTACGTACCTGCGAATTTGCAGCCAATATGTGAGAAATCTCCCCCAATCACAGCACAGCCTCTGTGTAGATGTTGCCATTCCCACATGAAGACCACTGTTCCTTAGACACTGGAAGAGAAAGCGGGCACTGTTCCTCAGAATTACTCGGACAGCTGAGATCAACGATCATTTCCAAGCTAGAGTAGGTACCAAATCATTCTCAACACAATGACATGATACCATAAATCTATTAATGTTTTCTTACTTTACTGTGGTTTCCATTCTTCATGCTACTAAACCCATTATGCCACCATCCCATGGCTATCTGCAGATCATTTAATCTGTCCCTAGATAAGCAAAGAGTCTGCTAAATGAGTCATTCAAGAAAAGACGATTTAGGAACTATGACTCTGTTTCCATCCTAGTTACCAATCAGTGTGTTTGAATTATCTGATTAAAGAAATTAGGAAGAAAAATGAAGACTATCCAGAAGAGGCCTTTAGATGCAGACCCCACATCTACAATAATGACTTGCAAAGAAAAATACTGACACTTGCTCTTGGAAATATTAATCATGACCCATAAGCACTCGCATCCTCTGAGTGCTTACTGGAAATACAGAATCTGAGACTCACTCTGACACAGAAACGACAATTCTTCTTAAAACAAGAATTCCATGTAGGAAACCTGCACAACAGTGTAGTCCCTTAAGGGGTCCTGAGGACAGTACATGTGCGGCAGGACCAGGGGCCAATGGAAGAGTTTGGTTTTGGGTGTGCTGTGTTGGTCTTCTTTCCAGAGGAATGACCGCCTTGGGATGGGCAGGTGATTAAGAGGCCTGCTGGTGGAGCCTACCCCCACTACACTAAGGCTTCAGAAATCAGGAGCAACGCAAAGAAGGCGGGACCACACAGCCCCAAAGCTGAGCCGAGGACAGATGGGTACCAGAAGGTAGAGGGAGTACAGAGAAACCGTGCTGGAGTGCGCTGGCGACACTCATGTCCAGCATACAGGGCTAGCACACACAAATGAACACACACAGGAAGATACACACACATGGACACCACAAACACACGCACACAGACGAATGCAGAAACACACACACAAAGAAAGAAAGACACCTGGAGACATCCAAGAGTTGTAGGCAGCTCCTGAGGCTACAGCCGAGTGAGCAGGCCCGAGGTACACAGGTTGGCGGTACCTGGAAATCTCAGCAGGAACAGCTTTCAAGGAGATGCACCACCCACAGCGTCTGAGCAAGCCTGTAGCATCCTGGGGACCTTGGGGATCACTCTGGGCATCCCTGAAGGTCTGCAGCAGCTTTTCTCAGCCTGGTTCCGCTCTTCGCGAGTCCTGAAATCTCGGGACCGTGGCGACGATACCGGGAATTGGGGGGCCGTCGCCCAACGCCGAGGCACTCCCACGGATGGGCCCTGCTTTGCCAAGCTGCTGAGACGGTGGTTCTCTAGGTCACGGGGGCGATCACTGTGACGCGAGCCCGCGTTGGGCTCTCGCGCTTGTCACTCGCGGCTTGCGCATGCGCATTGGCGTGCCCGGCTGGCCAGGGGCACTGTCGGCGCTCTGCTGCCCGCGGGCCGCAGCGGCACCGGAAAATGCTGGCGGTTGTGTCCGAGGTGGCCCCGGGGAAGGTGGCTAAGTGCCACAAGCTGCGCAGGAGCCGACCGTCCTGATTTTCCTGTTCGGATAGGCAGAATTTGGAGGGTGCTTGGCACCGTGAGGTGGGCACTCGGGACTGCTCTGCCCAGTGGATTCCGGATCGGATGGCGTGGACAGGCATCGGGCCCCACAGGCCTGGAGATTCAGTCTGGTGAGGTGTGGCGGGGTCGGTGGACCCCAGAAAGATGCCTGAGGCCCTCCAGGAGGGAGGAGCCTTCATCTTCTCCAGACAAGCTTTTCGCATCCAACTTACCTGACAAGATTTTCAATGTCTCCAGTTCCCTTGCAAGTTGTACATTCCGTTCCCCAGCTCCATGAAGTCACTGCCCCGCTTCGTCCTGGGCCACCCACCAAGGGGCCGTGCCTTGGTCTCCAAGCCCAGGGACCCCTGCTTCTCAGCACCGCTATCTGGAGATGGTTTGAAGAAAGACAAAGCGGCACGCGCGGCCAGCGGCAGAGGCGGCCACACCCGGAACTGGCCTCCCCTTGGGGCAGATCGGGTTGAGAGAGCGTCTCAGAAGCTTTCTGGGGCGAAGTCAAAACCCGAGACGGATGTCCAGGCATGCCGCTGACTACCCCCACCAAAGCCAAGCACAACATGCTAACGGATCCTAGTCACTTTATTATTTTTCCAGAAAACATCATCATCTTGCTACAAAGTGTTTACATCCAATTGCTTTCATGGCCTATACACGGAGATCCATTGTCAACTTGTCCTGTCCAGAGAAAAACAATTCCCGGTGTTAAAAATGCAGATTCTCACTCTTATGGACACCTAAGTCCAGAGAGTAACCGTGCGTGGGAAGTTAGTCAGTGGATGAAATCTGTTTCTGAAGGACTTTTCCCACTAAATCACATTTTAAGGAAGGTCCTACCCTGCCATTTCGTTTTCCATTTTTCCTGTGATAAGCAAATCATAAACATGGAACCTTGATCTTCTCCAGACAAGCTTTTTGCATCCAACGTACCTGACATGATTTTCATTGTCTTCAGTTCCCTTGCAAATTGCACATTCCGTTCTCCAGTCTTCAGCCTGGGGCTTCTTTTGCAACACAGACACTCTTTGTCTTCTCTCTCTAGGAGCTCCTTCCTGCCATGGGATGGCTGGAAATAGAAGAAATCAGGATAAGGATATGAGGAAACAATTTGAAGAAAGAAAACTTCTCCAAGGTAAGGCTGTGGAAATGTGTGTAAATTCTTCCAACCTCATGTTTTTCTCCCTCTGGAATGAAGCTTTGTTTTCCTCCTTTGGTTCTTTTGGAAAACAGCAACAATAACAACACAAACAGCAACAATAACAACACGAACAGCAACACAATTCCAGACCATCCCGAATGTGTTACTAAGGATAAAGATAAGTTTCCTCCGTCAAACATGGTTGCTTAAGTTAGGCTCTTGAAAAATTATCTATTTCTCATTAGCACTTTATTGGACCACTATATTTTGTGACCACTGATGCCATAGGAAACAAAAAGGAATGAATTAAATGTACTTTGTATATACTTTCCTAAATGTCCGTGATTAGGCTTTACTTAGAGCCTGTCAGTTTTTTTAGCATCCTACACACATTGTTTGCCCACATGTAGGCAGCTGCATTCATATTTATGGAAAGCCTGGGCAACAGAACAAGTTCCTATTTCACAAAAAAATTAAATAATAAATAACTTAGCCTACTTACTCTGTAGTCATTCACTTTATTGTTATTTTTCAGTAGCGCCCTATCTTTCCCTGTTTGTTGTATAAATTTCAGAAGTGTCTTTTCTCAGCTTCCAAAATAAGCCTGCTGATCAGAATATACAAGAGTACCACCACATTGCAAACCAAAATGCATTATCTAAAAATGTTGAAGACATACATATTGTATGATCTAGGAATCCTAGTCCTGGGTATGTTTACAAAGGAAATGTGTACACATACATAAACATGTACAAAAATGTTCTTAGTAATACTGTTCATAAAAATAAAAATAGAGACAATCCAAATGGCAATCCAAATGACAATACAAATATTGGTAGTCATTTGGCAGAAGGGACCACCACAGTGATTTATTCACACAACGAAATACCAATGCTGGGCATGGTGGCTCCCACCTGTAATCCCAGCACTGTGGAAGGCTGAGACGGGTGGATCACCTGAGGTCAAGAGATCAAGACCATCCTGGTCAACATGGTGAAACCCCGGCTCTACTAAAAATACAAAAATTAGCTGGGCATGGTGGTACACGCCTGTAATCCCAGCTACTTGGGAGGCTGAGGCAGGAGAATTGCTTGAACCTGGGAGGCAGAGGTTTCAGTGAGATCAGATGGTTCCATTGCACTCCAGCCTGGGCAACATGAGTGAAACTCCATCTCCAAAAAAAAAATTCTTCCTATAATGGACTTAAAACTCCAAAGTGAGTTGGGTGTGGTGTCATGAACCTGTAATCCCAGCTACTCTTGAGCCTAGGATCAGGACCAACCTGGGAAAGTAGTAAGATGTCAACTCTCTCTATATATACATATATATATATATATAACTGGGAAAATCTCCTAACGTTTTTAGTCACAATTCCTATTTCAGGATGTAAAAGCAACTATTAAAATTAAACATATAACAATCACATCCAAGCAAACCAAGAATTCAGACTTTATGAAACCAAAAATGACTGTGGAAGCTTACTCAGAAATTAGACTCATCCACATACAAATAATCCATTATATATCTGGACCAAGAAAATAGTTCTCATAGTTCTTTCTAACAACATACCTAAAATCTCCAAGTCAGAAATCTCTCACTTTAGGCCATTTTCTTTGCTCTAAAGAAATCTCTGGTTTCATTATACTCAGAAATGAAAAACTTGGAGACAGGTGAGGAAGATAGAACAGAAATGAAAAACTTGAAGCTAAACAATACATGGGGTAGAGAGCTAATATAAAAGAATCAAGTAAATGAAGTAATGGGAAACTAGGGAATAGGAAAATTTTAGTACTGACATTTTTCTTTTTTCTTTTCCTTTTCTTTTTATTTTTTCTTTTCTTTGAGCCAGGGTATCACTCTGTTGCCCAGGCTGGAGTGCAGTGGTGTAATGATAACTCACTGCAGCTTCTAACTCTTAGGCTCAAGCGATCCTCCCACCTCGACCTCCCAAAGGCTGGGATTACAGGTATGTGCCATGTCGTCTGTTGTACTGGCATTTACCAATGGGAAGAGTTTATTGCTAAACTTAGCTTTAACAAACAAAGTTAATTCCCTAAAAACACCTAGTTGCTTCATTTAAATTGAAAATTTAGAAATAGCCTTTCAAATAAATACTCAAAGCAGAAGCAGACTGGGTCCGGTGGCTCACGCCTGTAATCCCAGCACTTTGGGAGGCTGAGGTAGGAAGATCACCTGAAGTCAGGAGTTCCAGACCAGCCTGGCCAAAATGGCAAAGCTCTGTCTCTACTAAAAATACAAAAATTAGCTGGATGCAGTGGCTCACGCCTGTAATCCCAGCACTTTGGGAGGCCTAGGCGGGCAGATCACGAGGTAAAGAGATCAAGACCATCCTGGCCAACATAGTGAAACCCCGTCTCTACTAAAATATAAAAATTAGCTGGGCGTGGTAGCATGCACCTGTAGTACGAGCTACTTGGGAGGCTAAGGCAGGAGAATTGCTTGAACCAGGGAGACAGAGGTTGCAATGAGCCGAGATCGCGCCATTGCACTCCAGCCTCGTGCCTGGTGACAGAGTGAGACTCTGTCTCAAAGAAAAAAAATTAAGCAGGCATTGTGGTATGTGCCTATAATCCCAGCTACTCAGGAAGCTGAGACAGGAGAATTGCTTGAACCCAGGAGGCGGAGGTTGCAGTAAGCCGAGATTGCACCAGTGCACTCCAGCCTGGGCGACAGTGAGGCCACATGCGCCCCCCCAAAACAGTAGAGGCATACTTGCAGAATATCCTACCACATCAAATAGAGTTACATAAGCAAAAAATGTTCACTAAAAGAGACTACCCATGCCAAGTACCAATTCTTTGAAGCAAGCAAACCAATCATGTCCATTTTTACACCAAACCACAGGTAAATAATTCAGTAACAAATTCTGTAGCATCATTTTGATTAACCAAACCACCTTGATGTTGACCATTTGGCAACCCAATGATAGTGAGAAGAAACTAATTGGAAGTAGTTAACTTGAGAGCACAAAAGATGCAGGAATCTCCCATGCACTTGTGAGTTGTAAGCTCCCTAAAGCTACGTTGGAAGATATCCAAGTGCCACAAAACCTGATGAGAAATGAAAAATACTTTATTATTCTATAAAAAGCCATCATTTAATTTTAAAGTAAAGAGTTCATGCAAATGTAGGTAATGAGTGCAGAAGATATCCTTATTCCTAAGCAAAAACTTCATTCTAGTATATTAAAACAAATGTGAAAAAAGCTGAGGTATCTAGCAAGAAAAATAAAAGGTCATATTCTGGGAAACATATTCATTTGAATGTAAAGTGGAGGGAATTCAGTGAAAATATGACATGACATACATCAAATGTGATCCTGAAGAGGAAATTTATGGGTTAAAGTGGAATAATAAGGATTTATTTTAATTGTCCACAAGAAAAGCAAGAATAGTTTAAAACTTATATTACAAATCTGGGCCAGGCGTGGTGGCTCATGCCTGGAATTCTAGCACTTTTCGAGGCCAAGGCAGGCAGGCCATGAGGTCAAGAGATCGAGATCATCC
>NW_022439156.1:0-10470 GCF_009761245.1 Sapajus apella
GTGTAATTTCTTCCAACCTCATGTTTTTCTCCCTCGGGAACGAATCTTTGTTTTCCTGCTCTGGTTCTCTGGGCAAACAACAACAATAACAACAACAGCAACCACCACAAAATTCCAGATCATCCCGAAAGTGTTACTAAGGATAAAAGGAAGTTTCCTTTGTCAAACATGGTGGCTTAAGCTAGGCTATTGAAAAATTATCTATTTCTCATTAGCACTTTATTGGACCACTATGTTTTGTGACTATTGATGCCATAGGAAACAAAAAGGAACAAATGAAATGTACTTTGTATATACTCTCCTAAATGTCCGTGATTAGGATTTACTCAGAGCGTGTCAGTTTTCCCAACTTGTCAGGTGTGACTTCTGTAGATGAAATGCTCAACCCGGGATGGTCCTACACACATTGTTTGCCCACGTGGAGGCAGGTGCATTCATCTTTACGAAAAGAGATGAGTTTTCAGCAGCAAAAGAAGAGCAGAAGGAAAAGGTCTCACAGCTCCTAAGTCCTAGTTCAGGCAGGTCAAACCAGTTAGAATGCCATAGAAAAGGTCCTTGTAAACTAATTCAGCTGAAATTCACATCCTGTAGTTCAGATTACATTTACCATTTCAAGGAAGGCATAGCGATGATCAAAGGAACTGTACGTACCTGCGTATTTGCAGCCAATATCTTTGAAATCTCCACCAATCACAGCACAGCCTCTGTGTAGATGTTGCCATTCCCACATGCAGACCACTGTTCCTTAGACATTGGAAGAGAAAGTGGGCGCTGCTCCCCAGAATTACTCCGACAGCTGAGATCAAGGATCATTCCCAAGCTAGAGTAGGTACCAAATCATTCTCAACACAATGACATGATGCTATAAATTTATTAATGTTTTCTTACTTTAATGTGATTTCAATTCTTCATGCTACCAAACTCATTGTGACGACATCCCATGGCTACCTGCAGGCCATTGAATCTGTCCCTAGATAAGCAAAGAGTCCGCTAAATGAGTTCTTCAAGAAAAGACGATTTAGGAACTGTCTCTCTGTTCCCATCTCTGTTGCCCATCACTGTGTTTGAAGTATCTGATGAAAGAAAGTAGGAAGAAAAATGAAGACTCCATTCAGAAGAGGCCTTTAAATGCAGAACCCACATCTACAATAATTCCTTCCGGAGAACAATACAGAGAATTGCTCCTGGAAATATCAAACATGACCCATAAGCACTCTCATCCCCTGAGTGCCTACTCGAAATACAGAATCTCAAGCTGACTCTCACACAGAAATGACAATTTTTTTGAAACAAGAATCCCATGTAGGAAACCTGCACAACAGTGTAGTCTCCCAAGTGGTCCTGAGGACAGCAGCAGACCTACATGTGCGGCAGGACCAAGGGCCCGTGGAAGAGTTTGGTTTTCGGTGTGCTGTGTTGGTCTTCTTTATGGAGGAGTGACCCTCTCGGGATGGGCAGGTGATTAGGAGGCCTTCGATTGGGAGCCAGACCCCCACTACACTAAGGCTTAGAAACATGAAGCAACACAAACAAGGAGGTGCCCCACAGACCCTAAGCTAGCCGAGGACACACGTCCACCAGAAGGAAGACAGACTATAGAGAAACCGCGCTGGAGTGCACTGACCACACTTATTTCCTGCATACACGGCTCGCACACACAAATGATAACACACAGAAAGATACACAGACACACGGACACATAGACAGACACATGCAGACACGCACACAGACGCACGCAGAAACACACACAGAAAGAAAGACACACGGAGACATGCAACAGTCGCAGGCAGCTGAGCCTAAGGGGTTCTGTTCTCTGCCAGGAAGTCCCTCGCGCAGTGAGCAGCCCCGAGGCACACAGGCTGGCGGTACCTGGAAATCCCAGCAGGGACAGCTTTGCAGGAGACGCACCCCCCATAGCTTCTCAGCAGGCCTGTAGCATCGTGGGGATGCTTGGGGATCCCCCTGTCCATCCCTGAAGCTCCGCTGCAGCTTTTCTCAGCCTGCTTCCGCCCTGCGCGACTCCTGAAATCACGGGAGCATGCCGACGGTCCCCGGGAGAGAGGAGGCAGTCGCCCAACGCCGAGGCCCTGCCACGGAGGGCCCCTGCTTTGCGAAGCCGCTGAGACGGCGGTTCCCCAGGCCACGGGGGTGGTCACTGTGAGGTGAGCCCCGGGTGGGAGCTCGCACTTGTGACAGCGCCGCTTGCGCATGCGCATTGGCGTGCCCGCCTGGCCAGCCACAGTGGCCGCGCTCCCCCACCTGCCGGCCGCAGCGGTACGGGAACGTGCTGGCGGTGGTGTCCGAGGCGGCCCCTGGGAAGGAGGCTGCGTGCCACAAGCAGCCCAGGAGCCGGAGAGTCCTTACCTCGGTGGCTCCCTGAACCGACTTTCCTGTTCTGGTCCGCTGAAGGGAGAGGGCGCTTCAGACCGCGAGGTGAGCACTCTGGACTGCTCTCCCCAGGAGATTCCGGATCGGACGGTGTGGGCAGGGATCCGGCCACACGGGGCTGGAGATTCAGTCTGGTGAGGTGTGGTGGGGGTCGCTGGATCCGAGGAAGATGTCTGAGACACTCCGGGAGGGTGTTGACGAACGTTCCCCAGCTCCCTGAGCTCACTGCTCCCCCTTCGACCTGGGCCACCCACCAAGGGGCTCTGCCTTGCTCTCCAAGCTGAGGGATCCATGCTTCTCATCAATGCTGCCCGGAAAAGGCAGGAAGAAAGACAAAGGGGCGGCAAGCGTAGCGCACAGCAAGGAGGCAACAGCTGTATCTGGCCTCTCCTGGGGGCAGATCGGGTGGAGATAGCGTCTCAGGAGCTTCTGGGGTGAAGCCAAATCCCGAGACAGATGTCTAGGCATGCCGCTGAGGACTCCCACGAAAGCCAAGCACAACATCCTCACTGATCTAAGTTACTTTATTGTTTTGACAGAAAACATCATCATCATGGTACCACGTGTTTCAATCAAACTGCTCTGATGGCTTATAGACAGAGACCCGTTGTCAACTTCTCCTGTCGAGTGAAAAATAATTCCCGGTGTCAAAGATGCAGTTTCTCACTCTTATGGACACCTACGTCCAGAGTGTAGCCATGTGTGGGAGGTTAATCGGTGGATGAAATCTGTTTCTGAAGGACTGTTTCCACTAAATCATATTTTAAGGAAGTTCCCACCCTTCCATTTGGGTTTACATTTTTGCTGTGAATAGCAAATCATAAACATGAAACCTTCATGCCTTCCACACAAGCTTTTAGCATCCAACTTACCTGACAGGAGTTCCATTGTCTCCAGTTCCCTTGCAAGTTGCACATTCAGATCTCCAGTCTTCAGCCTTGGGCTTCTTTTGCAAAACAGACCGTCTTTGTCTTCTCTCTCTAGGAACTCTTTCCTGCCAAACAACATCTGGAAAGAGACGAAAACAGGATAAGGATATGAGGGAAACAATTTGAAGACAGAAAATTTCTCAAAGGTAAGGCTGTAGAAAGGTGTGTAAATTCTTCCAACCTCATGTTTTTCTCCCTCTGGAATGGAGCTTTGTTTTCCTCCTCCGGTTCTCTGGGAAAACCACAATAACATCAACAACAACAACACAATTCCAGACCTTCCCGAATGTGTTACTAAGGATATAAGGTTCCTCCATCAAACATGGTTGCTTAAGTTAGGCTCTTCAAAAATTACCTACTTGTCATTAACACTTTACTGGACCGATATATTTTGTGACCATTGATGCCATAGGAAATAAAAAGGAATAAATTAAATATGCTTTCTATATGCTTTCCTAAATGTCCGTGATTAGGATTTACTCAGAGTGTGTCAGTTTTCCTAACTTGTCAGGTGTGACTTCTGTAGCTGAAATGCTCAACCTGGGGTGGTCCTACTCACATTGTTTGCCCACATGTAGGTAGGTTCATCAATATTTGTAAAAAGAGATGAGTTTTCAGCTGCTAAAGAAGAGCAGAAGGAAAAGGTCTCACAGCTCCTAAGTCCTAGTTAAGGTCAAACCAGTTAGAATGCCATAGAATAGATCCTTGTAAACTAATTCAGCTACAATTCACATCCTATAGTTCAGATTACACTTACCATTTCAAAGAAGGCATACAGATGATTAAAGGAACTGTACGTACCTGCGAATTTGCAGCCAATATGTGAGAAATCTCCCCCAATCACAGCACAGCCTTTGTGTAGATGTTGCCATTCCCACATGAAGACCACTGTTCCTTAGACACTGGAAGAGAAAGCGGACACTGTTCCTCAAAATTACTCGGACAGCTGAGATCAACGATCATTTCCAAGCTAGAGTAGGTACCAAATCATTCTCAACACAATGACATGATACCATAAATCTATTAATGTTTTCTTACTTTACTGTGGTTTCAATTCTTCATGCTACTAAACCCATTATGCCGCCATCCCATGGCTATCTGCAGATCATTTAATCTGTCCCTAGATAAGCAAAGAGTCTGCTAAATGAGTCATTCAAGAAAAGACGATTTAGGAACTATGACTCTGTTTCCATCCTAGTTACCAATCAGTGTGTTTGAATTATCTGATTAAAGAAATTAGGAAGAAAAATGAAGACTATCCAGAAGAGGCCTTTAGATGCAGACCCCACATCTACAATAATGACTTGCAAAGAAAAATACTGACACTTGCTCTTGGAAATATTAATCATGACCCATAAGCACTCGCATCCTCTGAGTGCTTACTGGAAATACAGAATCTGAGACTCACTCTGACACAGAAACGACAATTCTTCTTAAAACAAGAATTCCATGTAGGAAACCTGCACAACAGTGTAGTCCCTTAAGGGGTCCTGAGGACAGTACATGTGCGGCAGGACCAGGGGCCAATGGAAGAGTTTGGTTTTGGGTGTGCTGTGTTGGTCTTCTTTCCAGAGGAATGACCGCCTTGGGATGGGCAGGTGATTAAGAGGCCTGCTGGTGGAGCCTACCCCCACTACACTAAGGCTTCAGAAATCAGGAGCAACGCAAAGAAGGCGGGACCACACAGCCCCAAAGCTGAGCCGAGGACAGATGGGTACCAGAAGGTAGAGGGAGTACAGAGAAACCGTGCTGGAGTGCGCTGGCGACACTCATGTCCAGCATACAGGGCTAGCACACACAAATGAACACACACAGGAAGATACACACACATGGACACCACAAACACACGCACACAGACGAATGCAGAAACACACACACAAAGAAAGAAAGACACCTGGAGACATCCAAGAGTTGTAGGCAGCTCCTGAGGCTACAGCCGAGTGAGCAGGCCCGAGGTACACAGGTTGGCGGTACCTGGAAATCTCAGCAGGAACAGCTTTCAAGGAGATGCACCACCCACAGCGTCTGAGCAAGCCTGTAGCATCCTGGGGACCTTGGGGATCACTCTGGGCATCCCTGAAGGTCTGCAGCAGCTTTTCTCAGCCTGGTTCCGCTCTTCGCGAGTCCTGAAATCTCGGGACCGTGGCGACGATACCGGGAATTGGGGGGCCGTCGCCCAACGCCGAGGCACTCCCACGGATGGGCCCTGCTTTGCCAAGCTGCTGAGACGGTGGTTCTCTAGGTCACGGGGGCGATCACTGTGACGCGAGCCCGCGTTGGGCTCTCGCGCTTGTCACTCGCGGCTTGCGCATGCGCATTGGCGTGCCCGGCTGGCCAGGGGCACTGTCTGCGCTCTGCTGCCCGCGGGCCGCAGCGGCACCGGAAAATGCTGGCGGTTGTGTCCGAGTTGGCCCCGGGGAAGGTGGCTACGTGCCACAAGCTGCGCAGGAGCCGACCGTCCTGATTTTCCTGTTCGTATAGGCAGAATTTGGAGGGTGCTTGGCACCGTGAGGTGGGCACTCGGGACTGCTCTGCCCAGTGGATTCCGGATCGGACGGCGTGGACAGGCATCGGGCCCCACAGGCCTGGAGATTCAGTCTGGTGAGGTGTGGCGGGGTCGGTGGACCCCAGAAAGATGCCTGAGGCCCTCCAGGAGAGAGGAGCCTTCATCTTCTCCAGACAAGCTTTTCGCATCCAACTTACCTGACAAGATTTTCAATGTCTCCAGTTCCCTTGCAAGTTGTACATTCCGTTCCCCAGCTCCATGAAGTCACTGCCCCGCTTCGTCCTGGGCCACCCACCAAGGGGCCGTGCCTTGGTCTCCAAGCCCAGGGACCCCTGCTTCTCAGCACCGCTATCTGGAGATGGTTTGAAGAAAGACAAAGCGGCACGCGCGGCCAGCGGCAGAGGCGGCCACACCCGGAACTGGCCTCCCCTTGGGGCAGATCGGGTTGAGAGAGCGTCTCAGAAGCTTTCTGGGGCGAAGTCAAAACCCGAGACGGATGTCCAGGCATGCCGCTGACTACCCCCACCAAAGCCAAGCACAACATGCTAACGGATCCTAGTCACTTTATTATTTTTCCAGAAAACATCATCATCTTGCTACAAAGTGTTTACATCCAATTGCTTTCATGGCCTATACACGGAGATCCATTGTCAACTTGTCCTGTCCAGAGAAAAACAATTCCCGGTGTTAAAAATGCAGATTCTCACTCTTATGGACACCTAAGTCCAGAGAGTAACCGTGCGTGGGAAGTTAGTCAGTGGATGAAATCTGTTTCTGAAGGACTTTTCCCACTAAATCACATTTTAAGGAAGGTCCTACCCTGCCATTTCGTTTTCCATTTTTCCTGTGATAAGCAAATCATAAACATGGAACCTTGATCTTCTCCAGACAAGCTTTTTGCATCCAACGTACCTGACATGATTTTCATTGTCTTCAGTTCCCTTGCAAATTGCACATTCCGTTCTCCAGTCTTCAGCCTGGGGCTTCTTTTGCAACACAGACACTCTTTGTCTTCTCTCTCTAGGAGCTCCTTCCTGCCATGGGATGGCTGGAAATAGAAGAAATCAGGATAAGGATATGAGGAAACAATTTGAAGAAAGAAAACTTCTCCAAGGTAAGGCTGTGGAAATGTGTGTAAATTCTTCCAACCTCATGTTTTTCTCCCTCTGGAATGAAGCTTTGTTTTCCTCCTTTGGTTCTTTTGGAAAACAGCAACAATAACAACACGAACAGCAACAATAACAACACGAACAGCAACACAATTCCAGACCATCCCGAATGTGTTACTAAGGATAAAGATAAGTTTCCTCCGTCACACATGGTTGCTTAAGTTAGGCTCTTGAAAAATTATCTATTTCTCATTAGCACTTTATTGGACCACTATATTTTGTGGCCATTGATGCCATAGGAAACAAAAAGGAACGAATTAAATGTACTTTGTATATACTTTCCTAAATGTCCGTGATTAGGCTTTACTTAGAGCCTGTCAGTTTTTTTAGCATGCTGCACACATTGTTTGCCCACATGTAGGCAGCTGCATTCATATTTATGGAAAGCCTGGGCAACAGAACAAGTTCCTATTTCACAAAAAAATTAAATAATAAATAACTTAGCCTACTTACTCTGTAGTCATTCACTTTATTGTTATTTTTCAGTAGCGTCCTATCTTTCCCTGTTTGTTGTATAAATTTCAGAACTGTCTTTTCTCAGCTTCCAAAATAAGCCTGCTGATCAGAATATACAAGAGTACCACCACATTGCAAACCAAAATGCATTATCTAAAAATGTTGAAGACATACATATTGTATGATCTAGGAATCCTAGTCCTGGGTATGTTTACAAAGGAAATGTGTACACATACATAAACATGTACAAAAATGTTCTTAGTAATACTGTTCATAAAAATAAAAATAGAGACAATCCAAATGGCAATCCAAATGACAATACAAATATTGGTAGTCATTTGGCAGAAGGGACCACCAACAGTGATTTATTCACACAACGAAATACCAATGCTGGGCATGGTGGCTCCCACCTGTAATCCCAGCACTGTGGAAGGCTGAGACGGGTGGATCACCTGAGGTCAAGAGATCAAGACCATCCTGGTCAACATGGTGAAACCCCGGCTCTACTAAAAATACAAAAATTAGCTGGGCATGGTGGTACACGCCTGTAATCCCAGCTACTTGGGAGGCTGAGGCAGGAGAATTGCTTGAACCTGGGAGGCAGAGGTTTCAGTGAGATCAGATGGTTCCATTGCACTCCAGCCTGGGCAACAAGAGTGAAACTCCATCTCCAAAAAAAAAAATTCTTCCTATAATGGACTTAAAACTCCAAAGTGATTTGGGTGTGGTGTCATGAACCTGTAATCCCAGCTACTCTTGAGCCTAGGATCAGGACCAACCTGGGAAAGTAGTAAGATATCATCTCTCTATATATATACATATATATATATATAACTGGGAAAATCTCCTAAAGTTTTTAGTCACAATTCCTATTTCAGGATGTAAAAGCAACTATTAAAATTAAACATATAACAATCACATCCAAGCAAACCAAGAATTCAGACTTTATGAAACCAAAAATGACTATGGAAGCTTACTCAGAAATTAGACTCATCCACATACAAATAATCCATTATATATCTGGACCAAGAAAATAGTTCTCATAGTTCTTTCTAACAACATACCTAAAATCTCCAAGTCAGAAATCTCTCACTTTAGGCCATTTTCTTTGCTCTAAAGAAATCTCTGGTTTCATTATACTCAGAAATGAAAAACTTGGAGACAGGTGAGGAAGATAGAACAGAAATGAAAAACTTGAAGCTAAACAGTACATGGGGTAGAGAGCTAATATAAAAGAATCAAGTAAATGAAGTAATGGGAAACTAGGGAATAGGAAAATTTTAGTACTGACATTTTTCTTTTTTCTTTTCCTTTTCTTTTTATTTTTTCTTTTCTTTGAGCCAGGGTATCACTCTGTTGCCCAAGCTGGAGTGCAGTGGTGTAATGATAACTCACTGCAGCTTCTAACTCTTAGGCTCAAGCGATCCTCCCACCTCGACCTCCCAAAGGCTGGGATTACTGGTATGTGCCATGTCGTCTGTTGTACTGGCATTTATCAATGGGAAGAGTTTATTGCTAAACTTAGCTTTAACAAACAAAGTTAATTCCCTAAAAACACCTAGTTGCTTCATTTAAATTGAAAATTTAGAAATAGCCTTTCAAATAAATACTCAAAGCAGAAGCAGACTGGGTCCGGTGGCTCACGCCTGTAATCCCAGCACTTTGGGAGGCTGAGGTAGGAAGATCACCTGAAGTCAGGAGTTCCAGACCAGCCTGGCCAAAATGGCAAAGCTCTGTCTCTACTAAAAATACAAAAATTAGCTGGATGCAGTGGCTCACGCCTGTAATCCCAGCACTTTGGGAGGCCTAGGCGGGCAGATCACGAGGTAAAGAGATCAAGACCATCCTGGCCAACATAGTGAAACCCCGTCTCTACTAAAATATAAAAATTAGCTGGGCGTGGTAGCATGCACCTGTAGTACGAGCTACTTGGGAGGCTAAGGCAGGAGAATTGCTTGAACCAGGGAGACAGAGGTTGCAATGAGCCGAGATCGCGCCATTGCACTCCAGCCTCGTGCCTGGTGACAGAGTGAGACTCTGTCTCAAAGAAAAAAAATTAAGCAGGCATTGTGGTATGTGCCTATAATCCCAGCTACTCAGGAAGCTGAGACAGGAGAATTGCTTGAACCCAGGAGGCGGAGGTTGCAGTAAGCCGAGATTGCACCAGTGCACTCCAGCCTGGGCGACAGTGAGGCCACATGCGCCCCCCCAAAACAGTAGAGGCATACTTGCAGAATATCCTACCACATCAAATAGAGTTACATAAGCAAAAAATGTTCACTAAAAGAGACTACCCATGCCAAGTACCAATTCTTTGAAGCAAGCAAACCAATCATGTCCATTTTTACACCAAACCACAGGTAAATAATTCAGTAACAAATTCTGTAGCATCATTTTGATTAACCAAACCACCTTGATGTTGACCATTTGGCAACCCAATGATAGTGAGAAGAAACTAATTGGAAGTAGTTAACTTGAGAGCACAAAAGATGCAGGAATCTCCCATGCACTTGTGAGTTGTAAGCTCCCTAAAGCTACGTTGGAAGATATCCAAGTGCCACAAAACCTGATGAGAAATGAAAAATACTTTATTATTCTATAAAAAGCCATCATTTAATTTTAAAGTAAAGAGTTCATGCAAATGTAGGTAATGAGTGCAGAAGATATCCTTATTCCTAAGCAAAAACTTCATTCTAGTATATTAAAACAAATGTGAAAAAAGCTGAGGTATCTAGCAAGAAAAATAAAAGGTCATATTCTGGGAAACATATTCATTTGAATGTAAAGTGGAGGTAATTCAGTGAAAATTTGACATGACATACATCAAATGTGATCTTGAAGAGGAAATTTATGGGTTAAAGTGGAATAATAAGGATTTATTTTAATTGTCCACAAGAAAAGCAAGAATAGTTTAAAACTTATATTACAAATCTGGGCCAGGCGTGGTGGCTCATGCCTGGAATTCTAGCACTTTGCGAGGCCAAGGCAGGCAGGCCATGAGGTCAAGAGATCGAGATCATCC
>NW_022439157.1:0-10466 GCF_009761245.1 Sapajus apella
GCTGGGACGGATGGGCGCTGGGACGGATGGGGGCTGGGACGGATGGGGTTTGGGACCGACGGGGCTGGGATGGACGGGGCTGGGATGGACGGGGCATGGGTCGGATGGGGGTTGGGATGGATGGGGCTGGGGTGGATGGGGGATGGGATGGATGGGGTTTGGGATGGATGGGGGCGGATCTGGGTCAGGCTTTGCTGTCAACTTGCGGAACTATTTGGAAACACAGGCAAACAGGAGACCTTTAGGCCCATCTTGATCCCTGTGGCTGTGTGGTTTGGGTGGGCTCCCCACGCCCACTGGGACATCTTGGGTCTCTGTAGCCTGTCCCCACCTGGCTGGGCCTCATGGGCCCTCCTGGGAGGCTGGCCCCTCCTCACCCCTGGCCAGGTCCTAGGGTGGCCCTGGCAGGCAGAGGGGCTTGGGGGTGAGCCACCCCCTCCCAACATCCACTCTTCAAGCACGGTGGGAGATGCTGGTCTCTGCCCCCGTCAGGTCAGAGGACAGGCTGGAAGGAGCCCTCCAGGTGCACGGCCAGAGCACAGAGCCGGGCTGTGTGGGAGAATTCCTCCCAGCGGAAGATGTCCTGGGTCCAAGGCTGGTGGGGACCCGGAGCAGTGAGGGGAGTGGTGTGAGAGGCTGAGGGTCACGCATCTTGGGCCTCTTTCAAAAGCGAGGGCCCGGAGGCCACGTCGGTTCCTGCAGCCCATCAGGCCATCCTGCAGGTGGGCCTTGGGGCTGGGAGTCCCTCACCGCACGGCTGCCCTGTCTGGGTTGTGGCTCAGGACGGGAGAGGTAGCTGCCGTTTGGTTTGGGTTTGGGAAGGAAGCTCTGAAGAGCGTTTGACTTGCTGTGGTCCTGTCTTGACAGTGGCTGGCAGGGAGGACAGCCTGGGGCCGCACCTCTGGCCAGCAGTCTGTGAGTTTGTGGAGGTGGCAGCTGGGCAGTGGGCAGAGACGGGGTGGCTCTCCCCAGTCCAGGTGTGGTCCTTGCCCTGACCCTCTGGTCCAGACCCCACGCTCCCTGGCGAGAGAGAGGCAGATGCAAACTGAAGGCTGGAACCATGGGCACAGGCGTTCACGGCCACCAGGGGACCACCTCTAATGCAAAAACGCTGCCGTCCCCATCCCCTCTCCAAAGCTGTGGATTCCATTTGGTTTGCTGTGAGGTCTTGGCCGCTAGAGCCTAGGCACATGAGCCACAGAAAGACCGGCTCCCGAAGCATCGCAGGGGCAGGAGCTGCCTCGCTTCCTGTGACCCGGCCAACACCCGCCCAGGGTTCCCTGACACGGTGCACCCAGGACATCCCCCCTTGTCTCCGGCCTCAGTTTCCCAATCCCTCGCTGCCATCCTGATTCTGTGTGGCCCTCAGCTGCAGGGCGACATCTGCTTGGCCTGTGGCCAGGTCCTCACACCAGGTTTCAGCACCCGTGGCAGGGGTGGGGCGCACAGTGGGGTTACTCAGGGCAGACACATTCACCATTGGCTCGAGGACCAACCCTTTCCCCAGAGCTGGGGTGGGAAGGCCTGTCCCACCCTCAGCCTTGTGGTCTGGCTCCTGGAGGCCACTGGCCTGATGCAGACAGCTGGTGAGCACGCCACTGTCCCCGGTACACCTGTGTGTCCCCAAAGAAGGACCCAGGGATGGGAGGGAAACAGAGGAGGCCTTCACCCACAAGGCAACCTGCTGTGTCTCCTCCACAGCCTGCCCCAGGGACCTGAGTCATCAGGGAAGCTGCCCATGGGTCCCGATGCCTGGGGTTCGGCACCCCACAAAGACCACCCATTCACCCACACAGACTTAGACCACACAACCTTAGAGGGCCTGACTCAGTTTACCCCCAGCACAGAGCCTATTTCCTGTCTCCTGGAGCCTCTGATCACCACGGCCAACTGCCCTGCCCACCAGTGCGGGGGAGGGATGAGGAGAGTCCCAGGACGCACCCCTCTGAAGGAGGCAGGTCCCCTTCGTGGCCTTGGGCGCGTCCGATGCCACCGCTGAGTGAATTCAGCACTGGAGAATGGCAGCCGGGGAGGGAGAAGAGGCTGCTGCTCTTCCGCCACTTAACAAAGAGCCCAAATCCCAGACCAGCCCTTGCTTCTGTGACACCCGGCAAAGCAGACCCCTGGGAGCTTGATGGGACTGTCACTGTGGTCTGGAGGTGGCGCCGGGACTGGGGCACTGTCCGGAGGACAGAATCGACCTATCTTGACTTTCAAAATGAGGTTTCTGTTGTCAGGCTTGGTTCCAGACGTCACCTGGCTGGTGGTGACCCAACAGGCTCCTTCCTTACGACGCTCAAGGAAAGAATCTTTACAACCCTGCAAGACCCAGCAGCAGACAAGCCACCCCTCCCCACGGGGCCACGGGTCAGGTTTCCTTGAAAATCTATTTGCTACACCTTGCAAACTCCCACAGTTTCTCTTTATTTGGCAAACATCTCTTCTTTATTATCATCATGAATATCATTTGGACCTCTGCAAAGACTATATACATTCACATTAACGTACACCCTTGGCTTCGGGCCTCTCTCGGGCCATTCGCGCCGGTTCAGTAGCTGGGTCGCTCCCATATTGCACTGAGTTCTGAGAGCCGCGCGCAGAGAGCCAGGCCGGGGCCGTGCCCGCTGTCTGTCCTTGTACTCGGTACAAGCGTGCATTTCCTTATCCCTTTATTTCCTCCTTGAAATCACTGAGGGAGTTGAGAGGAGGGGCAGGAGGGTGGGCAGGGCTGGCGCGTGGGAGGGAGAGAGTCCGACAGAAACGTCACCGAGACGCACCCCAGGGCTGAGGCGAACGCATCTGAGGGCGGCTGGCAGGGGCACCAGGGCTGTGTCACAGTCAGGGTCTTCCCTGGGAGGAGGCGGAGGGCTGCTTCTGTTTGTAGTTTTTTTGTTTTTTTTTTTCTGCAAAAGTTTGGAAGAAAGGGGAGTAGCTGCAGAGAGACATGGGTTGGGCGACGGGGCTGGGAGATGGCGGAGGCCGAGGAGGAAGGGCTGGCCGAGGAGAGGCGACCCCGGGGGCCCTGCTGTCTCCACACGCCGGAAGAGCAGTCAACAACCCAAAGACTGTCTCAGTTTTGTTTCGGAATTATGCCCTCTGGGAAGAAAATGTTAGCACTTTTTTTTCACAAGTGGAGAAAAGAAATATGAAAAGCCACAGGAGGCGTGAGGACACACGGCGTGTCCTTCCCAACACGCCTGAGACACAGGCCACGGCGCCCACACACGGATCGCACCCACGGCGGACGCACCAGTGCCCACGCGGAAGGAAACAGACGTCGCTTCTCACTGGGCGCAAACCTTCCACATCCTGATACCCCAACACCCCACAAACAAAACCAAAACAGAGAAAAGACCCACATCCAAACAAACCCAAGAGCAAGGAAAGCTGTGGGAGAAATACTTTGGCAGTGACAAACAGATTTTGGATTTTGATGTCTCCTGTTTGCGTTTTTGGATTCCTTTGGAGCAGAGGTGTGTCCGGTATCCTTGGCTGGCTAGCTAGCAAGGTAGTTCACAAGTATGCTTCCTTTGCTTTTATAAAAAACTTTTTGGATTTTTACTTAAAGCCAAAGAGTTTAACATTACAGGAAAAAAAAATCTGAAACCAATAATCCTTCTTGAGTCAGAAACTGAAATCTTTCCTTCCGTCTTCCGGGGTCTGCCTCAGGCCCCTGGGGGAGGGGACCGGCTGGCCACAGATCTCCGGCTGTAAAATCACAGTTTTCTTTCTCCCTTTTCGATCAGGAGAGGGAGAACCCCCACAGTTCGCTTTGTCCATTTCTGAGTAGCTCTTTTGCCAACAAATAAAACCCCCCAAAATTCTTTGCTGAAAATGTAAGCCACCAATAAGAATTTGTCATTGAAGAGAAAGTGTGTGATAGTCACAGAGGGGAGAGGAGAGAGGAGATGGTGGGGGGACGGAGAAAGAGACAGGCGGGCAGAGCCAACGCCCCTGTGGCATCGCTCTGCCATCTAAAGCTCAGTCGAGGCTTCTGAGGACGCTTGAGGAGAGAGGCCGCCAGGAGGTCTGTGCGCGGAATCATCAGGCAGCTGAGGCAGGGGCACTGGATGCGGTTCTGTTGGTTCCGTGTCTCCTTTTGGAGAGGGGCAGTAGCAGCACTGACTCTAATTGGTCGGCTCCCCGGGGCCGGGCAGGGCGCAGCGTCTGGCGGGCCGGGCATCAGGCATCCGGAGGGCCCAGAGCTGGGTGGGGTCGGCAGGGTACTGTGTCCAGCAGGTCGGGGGCCAGTCGGGTCAGCGGGGCACGGCGTCCAGCGGGCCAGGCAGGCTGGGGGAGCCGGGGCGAGAAGGCCCCGCAGAGCCGGCTTCGCTGGGGCTGGCAGCACCCACGGGCAGGGAGGGGCCCAGGCCGTTGGTGGTGTCGGGAGGTCCGGGCACTGGGTCGGCCACCACGGCCGCAGGGCCCTGCAGGCTCTGGCCGCACACATGGTGGTGCTTCTCCCAGTCCCGGTGCTGGCAGAAGGACCCGCAGTAGCGCGCCGCGTTGCAGCCGCTGCACGTCTCGCTGGCCTTCCGCCCACAGTTCCAGCAGCTCTGCGTGGGGGCAGAGGGGCCCGTCAGGGCTGGGTCAGGTCACACGAATCCCCAGCACAGGCCCCGACCAAGCCACTCAGAGCCAGCTGTGTCTCACTAGGTGAGAAGAGAGAAGCTCCGAAGCCCACGGCCCTCGGCCGCTCCCCGGACACAGCCACTCACCAGGCCATCTGGGGGACAGTGTCAACTCACGCTCCAGCCCACCCAGACAGGTGTGCGCTGTGCTGACTGGGCCACGGCCCCTGCCTCACCTCCAGGAAGCCCTCCTGAGCTCACCAGGAAACTGAAGGACACGGCCCTGGCCCCACAGAACTGAGGCTACTGAGACCTCACCGTCCACCTCTGCTGCACACCGCCAGCGCCCCAACCCCTGCTGCATGACCCCCTCCGACCTCTCCGCCACTGCGGCCCCCACCGCCGCCTGTCTCCCTCCTCACCTCTGCTGCACTCCTGCCTCTGCCCCCACCCACCATCTCTGCTGCACACCCCCCTCTGACACCCCCACCCCTGGTGTACCCCACCACTTCCACCCCCACCCTGTGGTGGGCTCTGCTCCCTTCCTGTAGGGTGAGCTGCGCCCCGAGCATGGCTGTGAGCACAGGGGTCAGGGATGCCACGCGAGGCCTGGGCATGTTTCTTCCCGGGGCCCAGCTGGAGCTCTCACACAGACAGTTGGGCTGTAGGACAGGAAGCCCAAACCTGCCCCAGGGGAGAAGCCCAGGTCCCTGTTTGGCCTCCAAAGCCTCTGCTACCACCTCCCACACCACCTCGCCCACGCTGCCACAGCCGCGCAGCCTCCCTGCAGACCCCGCACCTCCAGGCACGGTCCCCGCCCCTGGCCCTGGTCCCTGCCGGTCCCTCTGCTGGGCCTGCTGCCCTGATGCCCACACGGCCAGCTTCATCCTCTGCCCCGATGCCTGCGACGCCAGCTTCATTCATCCCAGCCTCTGCTCCGGGGTCACCGGCCATGAGGCCTCCACGTCCCGCTCCCCACACCCCCACTCCTGAAACTGCACGCCTCACTTCTGCATGTGCTGTTTCTTTCTCTCTGTGCCCACTCAAGTGCCAGCTCTGTGAGCATTTTGCCTGTTCTGTTCTAGCTTCTTCCCAGCTGAGAGCATGTGTGGAAAGGGCTGGTGCAGAGACGCCTGAATTGATGTGCTCCATCTCCTGCCACCGCAGGGCTGGCCCAGGCACAGACACACACAGGGGCTTTGGACAAAGAACGGCTGTCTCAAGGGATACTCTGGGGCTCCCCTGGAAAGGGTCCCTCGCTCTCCCTTCTTCCTGGACTAGGCAGAGAAGAGTCACAGAGGGTCCTCTGCTCCTGCCTCCCCCCCGGACGCATAGGCACAAGCAGGGTGACTCTCAGGCCTGCCTTGGGCACCGGGAGGAAGCTGCGTGCCTTGGAGGCCATGTGGGCCCTCACAGATCTCCCGGATCCTGCTGCTCTCACAGGGGTTTCAGGCCAGGCACGGTGGCCTTCACTTGTCATCCCAGCACTTTGGGAGGCCGAGGCAGGTGGGTCACCTGAGGTCAGGAGTTTGAGACCAGCCTGGCCAACATGACGAAATCTCATTTCTACCAAAAATACAAAAACTAGCCAGGCATAGGGGTGGGCGCCTATAGTTCCAGCTATTTGGGAGGCTGAGTCAGGAGAATCACTTGAACCCAGGAGGCGGAGGTTGTGAGCTGAGATCGCGCCACTGCACTCCAGCCTGGGCGACAGAGCGGGGCTCCGTCTCAGCTTCAGTCAACCTGGGCTTGCGTCCTGGCCCCACCCCTTCCCAAGGTCGTGACCTCAGACAAACCGGAACCCTCCTGAGCCCTCAGTTTCTGCATCTATAGAAGGGGGACACCCACAGGATGCCTCACCAGGCCATGTGGGGTCTCTGTGCTGATGAACACCGCAGGGGAAGGGATGGTGGGCGTGACGATGACACAGAGGCTCAGAATGCTCACGCGGGTGGCATGGGGGTGGCACGGGGCGCACGGGAGCCGAGGCAGGGGCGGGTGCCAACGTGGCCGGATGGCCCTACCTCGCTGGAGTCCTCCTGCTGGTTGACCACTGTCAGCGCGTCCTCAGAGGCCTGCCGCTTGGCCTCGGCCAGGGCCCGCTCCATCTTGGCGCGCTCCGTGGTGATGAGCTCGTGCGCTTTGCGCTCCGCGTCCGATACGGCTTTCTGCAGCTCTGACATCGCCTGGCGCTTCACCTCATTCACCGCCTCTTCTGCAAGGACACGGGCAGGGATGGTGGTCACACAGGCCATCCCAGATGGGTGTCTGGGGTTCCTACACCCACAACCTGGGGGCCGTGACCTGACATCACCGTGTGCAGCTGGACACACAGAGCATGTGGTGCACACAGGCACACGCTGATGGCTTTATGTCTGTACAGACACAAGTGCATGCAGACGAACGTGGGCATCCCAGGCACGCCTGTGCAAGCTGGGTCCCCTGGCCAGCACACGGAGGCTTTTCTAAGCTCATGCTCTACTGCAGCGGCTCCCCAGGTGCTGAGCCCCTGCAGGGCCGTGGCCAGGCCCACCCCAGAGTCTGGCGTAGCTGTGGGCGTGCCTGGGACCTGTATTCTTCACGAGAGCCGGGGGGGCGGCTGCGGCTGCACCAAGAGCCGCACCCAAAACACATGGACAAGTCTGCCTTCACCTCCGGCCCCACCCAGCAGCAGCAAGGAGGCCCCGAGTCCAGGGCTCTGTGCCGTCACCCCAGAGCCTGCTCTGCTTTCCTCACCACACCTGCCATCCTTTACCCTGGCTGGCTTCAGAAGACCACACTCCCTGACCTCGTTGTTTGATCCTGATCTAAGGCGGGGCGCACAGAGCAGCCCCACGGAGCACCGCCGCCCAGCTGGGGAGGCTGGGTTTCAATTCCACCACTGAAAGAGCCCCTCGGGCCAGCTGGAGACCCCGGTACCACTGCCCAGCCCTGCCCACGCCCAGTGTCCACTCTGGACTGTGCCCTCCAATGTCATGAATGACACCCCCTCCCTCTCCCAGGAATCTTGCTAAATGGCCCCCAAGGCCTCCCAGGCCTACCTCAGTTTACCCAGATTGCTGTTCCTACAGCAGGGTGACGGACTCGACTGGGAAGTGGCCACAGGGGCAGGAGTGGGACGGACAGGAGTGGGACTAGCAGGACCCCGCTGAAGGGGTCAAGACAGCTCCATGAGCCTCCCTGTCCCGGTGTTTGGACACGGGGCTGTGTGGAGCTGCTGGCAGGGCTGGCTGGGGCCCTCTGACCGGGCAGTGGCCAACAGACCCTGGCCTGAGATCACTGCCCAGAAGTCAGCAGATGCCCTACAAGGCTCCGCCATGGGGCTGGACGGAGTTGGGGCAGGCCGGGCAAGTGAGGACCCCTTCCTGCCATACAGGCTGGGGGTCCAGACCTGTCCTCACCCACCAGCCTTGCTCCTGGCAGCCCTGGAGTCTGCAACCTTACCCCCAACTCCAGGCTGGGACCCTCCACTCCCTCCATGCCAAGATTCTCCTCCCCCATCCTCAACCCACACAATGAGCCCAGCTGAATGCCAAAACCCACCTGTGCCCCACCTCCTCTCTCCACTACCGGCCTCCTCTGGCTGTCCACAGATCTGGCTCTGCCCCAGCCCCTCCCCCCACAGCGCTGCCCAGCGCTCAGCTCCACGTCTGCCTGTGCCCTGCCCCCCTTCTGCGTGGACTCGGGCCCCAGGCTCCGGGTGTGTCTGCTTCTGCATGCCCCCCACTGTATTCTGCTGGGCGGCTGCCCGTCCGTTTCCTGGTAGCTGCAGGTAGCAGCCGTCCCGCTCTGACTGTGAATCTACTCTGACCCCTCAGCGAGCCACAGAGCGGAAGGCATAAAACCCTGTTAGTCCAAGCCCCCAGATGGAGACAGGAGCGCCTCACAGCCGTGCTGGGGGTGTCTGGGGCCCTGGCCTCCCCCAACGCTGCTTCCCCAGGCCGTTCCTACTCACCCGCCTTCCTCCAGATGTCCTCAGGCATGTAACCGGTGAGGGTCCTCGGCAGGAACTCCCGGGGGATGTCTGAAACGGGCCAGCGTCACACAGGATGGGCCACGTAGCTGCCCTCCACGATGGGGTCCTGCCCACCCCAGCTGGGCCTGAGTGCAGGGCGAGTGTGTGTGCCTCTCTGGGGGAGGGCCCAGGGCAGTGCTTGGGTGTGGGGGCGTGAGAACTGTGGCCGCTGGACTCGGCTGGGAGCCGTGTGCGTTCTAGGCCTCTCCTGGTTTCTGCATCATCAAGTCGGAGGAGCAAAGACCCTCAGGGCCTCCCCACTCTGATCCTCTGGCCCACTGGATGCCCTGAGCTCCAGGCCTCCCAGGAGACCGAGCGGTGTGTTTGTACGAAGTGAAAAACGTGCCTCTTTCTCACGTGAACCTGTTTTGTTGCCTGTGGTCTGACTGCACTGCCTGCCTGGCACAGCTCTTCCAGGTGTCAGCCCTGCCAGAGGCGCCCCCCACACACCTGGCTGAGCCCCTTCGGGGCCGGCAGAGCTGCTGCGGGGCCGGGCGCTGGCGGGAGTGGGGCCCTTCTTCACGCCCTCTGCATCGCTGTAGCGCCGCGCCCAGTGGTTGAGCTCCTCTCGGTCCGCCTCCTGACACCGGCGTAGCACTGTGAGCGAGCGCCGCGTCTTCTCCACCATGTCCATGATGCAGTTCAGGAGCTGGGGCGAGCGAGCGGGCAGCCTTCAGCACCTCGGGGAGCCAGGGTGCACCAGACACTCCCTGTGCTGCCCGCCGGGCTAGGCCACAGACAGGAGGGGTGCCCAGCCAGCCCACTATCCATGAGGGCGAGGGGGTGAAGCTCGCCTCCGCTGCTTGGGAAGACGGTCCCTGGCCTGGGACTGCCCAGCGCCTGTGCGTACCACACTCACACGGGACACGTGCTCAGATGCACGCAGGAGTTTGGGATTCTCCTTTTTAACCCCCTGAGGTGGGCTCTGCCTCAGAGACCTGGCTTTCTGTTTGGGCCCCCCTTCTGTTCCGGCGACCCCTCCAGGGACAGGCTGCAGGATGGGGTGGGTGGGTTCTGAGGAACCAGTTCAGGGGCCATCCCTGCACGTGTCCTGCCTCGAGGCCCCAGAACTGCTTTTCCCCAAACTTCTTTCGAGATTCAGGATACACTCTGGGAAGAGCCAGTGAGCAGACAGCAGGTAGACAAAAGGCGAGGCTACCATTTTGGTCATGCAGTTTCATGAATCTTTCTCCGTTTCTCACGATGCCCTGCACCGGCCTGGGCCAACAGGGGGGCAGCCGTGGTGGGGGAGCTCAGGTAACGACGTGCAGGCCACACAGGCAGGCACTGAGCCCAGGGGCACCCGCTGGTGTAGCTGTGCAGGCAAGGCTGTGTGTGGGTGTGCCTTTGTGTGCGTGTGGCTGTGTGCAGGAGTATGGCTCTGTGCGTGTCTGTGTGTACATGAATGTGGCTGTGTTCCTGGGTGTGGCTGTGCATGGGCGTGGCTGTGTGCCTGAGTGTGGTTGTGTGCCTGAGTGTCACTGTGTACATGAGTGTGGTTGTGTGTGTGGGTGCAGCTGTGTGCGTGGGTATGGCTGTGTACGTGAGTGTGGCTGTGTGCGTGAGTGTGGCTGTGTGGGTGGGTGTGGCTGTGTGCATGAGTGTGACTGCATTAGTGTGACTGCATGTGACTGTGCGTGAGTGTGGCTGTGTGCGTGGGTGTGGCTGTGTGCGTGAGTGTGGCTGTGCGCGTGGGTATGGCCGTGCGCGTGGGTATGGCCGTGTGCGTGAGTGTGGCCGTGTGCGTGGGTGTGGCCGTGTGCGTGGGTGTGGCTGTGTGCGTGAGTGTGGCTGTGTGCGTGAGTGTAGCTGTGTGAGTGTGGCTGTGTGCGTGAGTGTGGCTGTGTGAGTGGGGCTGTGTGGGTGGGTGCGGCTGTGTG
>NW_022439158.1:0-10465 GCF_009761245.1 Sapajus apella
AGAAATCATCATTTGTTTTGGAAACAAAAGTTTAAAAATTATTCCTTCTATTTAATATATAACTACTAAGTAAGCATCTAAACACAGCCTATAATGCTCCATTCATGATTAGAATTATAGATTTCATCCATGTTACACATTATTAGCATATTAATAATAGTTTCTATTTTAAAGGAAGTAACTTTTTCTCAGTTCTCTAAGAAGATGCATAATTTCTTTGTGCTGACCTGCCTGACAAATGCAGTAAAGTAGTATTAGCCTGTATCTGATTGATTGTATGTTTCACAAATGTATTATTTCTCAATACTAGACTTTAGTTCCTTCCAGATCAGTGCATAAACTGATGTCCAGATCACTCTTCAGAGTTACTTATGATGAATATTAATTTATGTCACTCAGCTTTTCCTGAAGATGCAGGTCCCATTATTTAAAATAAACTTAAAATGTATTTTATTCTCATTGCTGTCCCTTTTTCTAAGAGCATCACTCACAATAAAAAGATTTCTATCCTGTCTTTTTTTTTTATGTTTAATAGTGATGTTATTAAAAAATGCACACTTATATGGAAGATAAATTTCATTAGCCAATAAAAATTCATTACTGCTATCCTTGTTACAGATTAATATCTCTTGAGGTGCAACAATTTATATTCACTTAATTCAAAACTATGAAGAGATCCTAGGTTGCATATTGATTTTAAGGGAAGAATACTTTATACAGTTTATCCTTGAAATAATCCATTATTTTCTATTTAGAGAAATCTTTGTAGCCTAATCCCTCTGATACAAAGAGGAAATGATAAAATTTATAGTGTACCAACTAGAAAAGAATGATGTGTGTTTACTGTGAAGACGGGTGTTTTAAACCATCTAAGAGACAAAGGGGAAATAAAATGAATCGATTTAAGTTCAGTAGTCAGAGCTGAATGTGCAGACATTTAGGTTTTTTTTAGACCTTCCTAATATCTTTCCCTTCTTGTTCTGGTAATTGTCGCCAAAATTCATATTAGGGAATTGTCACAACACTATTTTGTGTGATCTTGATAACACTGTAAATCAAGCCAAGGCACGGAACTTAACATAAATAGGTGAATCAGACTTTCTCTCCATTTGTCGCCTGTATTCAGGCCTTAAATATTGATAGGAAGCTTCAAGAATGTACAGGAAAAAGTTATTGGTAATCTAGATGCTGTGGCAGAAGTACATTGCAGGGCTGGTTAATTTTAATTTTATAATTTAGTACATACCTGGTTAAAATATTATGGAAGAAAGTGTACTACAATATGAACTCCATTTTGTTTCTTCTCAAGAGAGGGAAAATTTTCTTGAATTGCCAGGAAATAGGCCTCAATTTACAGTCTGAAAGCTCAGGAGCATCGTGGGAACTGTGTTACCAGGGTTAATCAGTTACATCATCCTGAGCTTGTCCTCTCACCCACAACTCTAAATGTGTGCAGTAGAGAAATGCTCAGCTACTAGGGGGCAGAGGGTGGATGTGTGGACCGAGACAGAGCTACATTAGATGGAAAGTGTGATCAAGTGTCTGTCTCAAAAACCATCCATGGAATATAGTGGAACAATGCAGGAACACATAGGATGCTTTCAACAATTTATGCTGTTGATCAAAATCTATGGGACTTTAGTCCTAAAGTTTTCCAATACCTGGGGCATTTATCCACAAAGAAGAGGTATATTATAACCATAGATCTGTCTGAATACAAATGGCCATGATATTTTTCTTTCCATATATTTGCTTGATAAAATTTACTTGATTTTCTAAAAAAAAAAAAAAAAAAAAAAAAAGCCAGGTGCAGTGGCACATTCCTGTAATCCTAGCACTTTGTGAGGCCCTAGGCAGGTGGATTGTCTGAACTCAGGAGTTTAAGACCAGACTGGGCAATATGGTGAAACCCCATCTCTACTGAAATAGAAAATTAGCCAGACATGCTGGCACATGCCTACAGTCCCAGCTACTGGGGAGGCTGAGGCAGGAGAACTGCTTGAACTGGGGAGGCAGTGGTTGCAGTGAGCCACAATCATGCTCATTCCACTCCAGCCTGGGCGACAGAGCCAGCCTCTGTCTCAAGAAAGAAACAAACAAAACTTACTTAATTTTTAAAAATTAAAAATTACCTCTGACTACAGAATCTTACCTTGCTTGAATACGCAAAGCACCAAAAAGTCTTATAACTAACTGCTCAGCACTACTGAATTTCATAGGAAAACAAAATAACCTAGAAAATGGAAAAAAATTGGGGGAAAAAAAAAAAAGACCCAGAATCCTTAATCTTAATAACGGCATGGGACTGCCACTCACCCTAGAGCACTTCCTGGATAGTTAAATTTAGATTAAACAGCATGGTCATAATGCCTTCACACAGGAAACTGGAGACAGCCCTATAATGGAGGCCACTAGCAAAATCCCCAATGGCAGTAAGACTTACCAGTTTTCTCTTTCTGAAGGAAGCATGGTACCACAAAGGCATATCACCCAACCCAAAACTCTCCTTATCCTTAGAAGAAGTCTAACTACATTCTAGAAACTTCAGCCCATATATATTATTAAGTGGAAGAATTACAACTGAGTTTTTGGCTTTTCATCCCTCATAGTAGTCATTACTTCTCTTTAACTCAATATTATTTAAAGTTTATGACAATTTGAGGCTTATTGCAAATGGCATGGATGGCCTACAGTTCTGATGATCTGATGGTGCCTTGGTTAGGTGCTTTCTGTCTATTAAAAGGTTTTCCACATTATTTCAAATTTGGCTTCTAGCTTTTCTAACATATTCTCAAAGACCATGTATGCCAATAGTTATATCTGTAATTTTCTTTTTTATGCATTTGCCACCTAATACTAAACTGTCACCCCTTGAATTTCTATGCCCTTAATACAGATTGACCTTATTTTTGTTGTTTTCATGGAAGCGTAAGCTTCATCTGTATGGTCCTTTTTCTGATCAAGTGTCATACCAGCACAAAAAAGCTGAAAATTCCAAAAGCCAGAATGCCTCTTCTCCTCCAAATGATCGCAACTCTTTGCCAACAAGGGAAAAATACTGGACAGAGAATGAGTTTGATGAATTGACTGAAGTAGGGTTCAGACGGTGGGTAATAACAAACTCCTCTGAGCTAAAGGAGCATGTTCTAACTCAATGCAAGGAAGCTAAGAACCTTGAAAAAAGATTAGATGAATTTCTAACTAGAATAACCAGTTTAGAGAAGAACATAAATGACCTGATGGAGCTGAAAAACACAGCACGAGAACTTCGTGAAGCATACACAAGTATCAATAGCCAAATCAATAAAGCAGAAGAAAGGATATCAGAGATTGAAGATCAACTCAATGAAATAAAGCAAGAAGACAAGATTAGAGAAAAAAAAATGAAATGAACAAAGCATCTAAGAAATAGGGCACTATGTGAAAAGACCTTTGATTGGTGTACCTGAAAGTGATGGAGATAATGGAACCAAGTTGAAAAACACTGTTCAGGATATTATCCAAGAGAACTTCCCCAATCTAGTAAGGCAGGTCAACATTCAAATTCAGGAAACACAGAGAACAACATAGAGATACTCCTCGAGAAGAGAAACACCAAAACACATAATAGTCAGTTTCACCATGTTTGAAATAAAGGAAAAAAAATGTTAAGAGCAGCCAGAGAGAAAGGTTGGGTTACCCACAAAGGGAAACCTATCAGACTAATAGTAGTTCTCTTGGCAGAAACCCTATAAGCCACAAGAGATTGGGGGCCAATATTCAACATCCTTAAAGAAAAGAATTTTCAACCTAGAACTTCATATCCAGCCAAACTAAGCTTCTTAAGCGAAGGAGAAATAAAATCCTTAACAGAAAAGTAAATACTGAGAAATTCTGTCACCACCAGGCCTGCTTTACAAGAGCTCCTGAAGAAAGCGATAAACATGGAAAGAAACAACTGATACCAGCCACTGCAAAAACATACCAAATTGTAAATGGCATCAACACTATGAAGCAACTGCATCAACTAACAGGCAAAATAACCAGCTAGCTACACTGTACTAAAAGTCTAGCTTCATAATGACAGGATCAAATTCACACATAACAATATTAACCTTAAATGTAAATGGGCTAAATGCCCCAATTAAAAGACCCAAGCTGGCAAATCACATGAAGAGTCAAGACCCATCAGTGTGCTGTATTCAGGAGACTCATCTCATGTGTAAAGACACACATAGGCTCAAAATAAAGGGATGGAAGAATGTTTACCAAGAAAATGGAAAGCAAAAAAAGCAGGGGTTGCCATCTTAGTGTCTGATAAAACAGACTTTAAACCAACAAATATCAAAAGGACAAAGAAGGACATTACATAATGATAAAGTGATCAATGCAACATGAAGAGCTAACTGTCCTAAATATATATACATCCAAATACAGGAGCATCCAGATTCATAAAGCAAATTCTTAGAGACCTACAAAGAGACTTAAAACCCACACAATAACAGTGGGAGACTTTAACACCCCACTGTCAACATTAGAAAGAGCATTAAGACAGAAAATTAACAAGGGTATCCGGAATTCAGCTCTGGACCAAGTGGACCTAACAGACATCTACAGAACTCTCCACCCCAAATCAACAGAATATACATTCTCAGCACCACAACACACTTATTCTAAAATTGACCACATAATTGTAAAGAAAACCCTCCTCAGCAAATGCAAATGAACATTAATCATTACAAACAGTCCCTCAGACCACAGTACAATCAAATTAGGACTCTGGATTAAGAAACTCACTGAAAATTGCACAACTATATGGAAACTGAACAACCTGCTCCTGAATACCACTGATAAGTAACAAAATTAAGGCAGAAAGAAAGATCTTCTTCGAAACCAATGAGAATAAAGAGACAATGTACCAGAATCTCTAGGACACAGCTAAAGCAGTGTGTAGAGGGAAATTTATAGAACTGAATGCCCTGAAGAGAAAGCAGGAAATGTCTAAAAATCAACACCTTAACATCACAATTAAAAGAGCTAGAGATACAAGAGGAAACCAATTCAAAAGCTAGCAGAATACAAGAAACAACTAACATCAGAGCAGAACTAAAGGAGATAGAGACATGGAAAACCCTTCAAAAAAATCAGTGAATCCAAGAGCTGTTTTTATTGAAAGGATCAACAAAATAGATATACCACTAGCCAGACTAATAAAGAAGAAAAGAGAGAAGAATCAAATAGATGCAATAAAAAATGATAAAGCGGATGTCACCACAGATCCCACAGAAATACAAACTAGCATCCAAGAATACTATAAATACCTGTAAGCAAATAAACAAGAAAACCTAGAAGAAACGGATAAATTCCTGGACACAAACACACTCCCAAGATTGAACCAAAAAAAAGCCAAATCCCTGAATAGACCAATAACAAAGTCTGAAATTGAGGTAGCAATTAACAGCCTGTCAACCAAAAAAAGTCCAGGACCAGACTGATTCACAGCTGAATTCTACCAGAGGTACAAAGAGGAGCTGGTACAATTCCTTCTGAAACTATTCCAAATAATAAATAGGAGAGAATCCTCCCTAACTCATTTTATGAGGCCAGCATCATCCTGATACCAAAATCTGGCAGAGACACAACAAAGAAAGAAAATTTCAGGCCAATATCCTGATAAACATTGATGTGAAAATCGTCAGTAAAATACTGGCAAACCAAATCCATCAGTGCATCAAAAAACATATCCACCACGATCAAGTCAGTTTCATCCCTGAGATGCAAGACTGGTTCAACATATGCAAATCAATAATCATCATCTAACACATAACAGAACCAAAGACAAAACAACATGATTATCTCAATAGATGCAGAAAGGTCTTTAACAATATTCAACTACCCTTCATGCTAAAAACTCTCGATAAACTAGGTATTGATGGAATATATCTCAAAATAATAAGAACTATTTATGACAAACCCACAGCCAATATCATACTGAATGGACAAAAACTGCAAGCATTCCCTTTACAACTAGCACAAGACAAAAATGCCCTCCCTCAGCACTCCTTTTCAACATAGTATTGCAAGTTCTGGCCAGGGCAATCAGGTAAGAGAAAGAAAAAAAAGGTAATAAAGGGTTTTCAATTAGGAAAGGAGGAAGAAGTCAAATTGTCTCTGTTTGCAGATGATATGGTTGTATATTTAGAAAATCCCATCATCTCAGCCCAAAATCTCTTTAAGCTGCCAAAGTCATTGATTTCAGCAAACTCTCAAGATACAAAATCAATGTGCAAAAATCACAAGCATTCCTATACACCAATAACAGGATAAAAGAGAGCCAAATCAAGAGTGAACTCCTATTCACGATTGCTACAAAGAGAATAAAATACCTAGGAATACAACTAACAAAGGATGTAGAGGGCCTCTTCAAGGAGAAATATTAACCACTGCTCAAGGAAATAAGAGAGGACACAAACAGATGGAGAAACATTCCATGCTCATGGTTAGGAAGAATCAATATTGTGAAAATGGCCATACTGCCCAAAGTAATTTACAGATTCAGTGCAATCCCCATTAAGCTACCATTGACTTTCTTCACAAAATTGGAAAGAACTACTTTAAATTTCATATGGAACCAAAAAAGAGCCCCTATAGCCAAGACAATCCTAAGCAATAAAACAAAGCTGGAGGCATCATGCTACCTGACTTCAAATTGTACTAAAAGTACTGGTACCAAAACAGATATATAGACCAATGGAACAGAACAGAGGCCTCAGAAATAATGCCACACATCTACAACCATCTGATCTTTGACAAACCTGACAAAAGCAAGCAATGGGGAAAGGATTTCCTGCCTAATAAATGGTGTTGGGAAAACTGGCTAGCCATGTGCAGAAAGTGAAAACTGGATCTCTTCCTTACACCTTATACAAAAATTAACTCAAGATAGATTAAAGACTTAAAATGTAAGACATAAAACCATAAAAACCCTAGAAGAAAACTTAGGCAGTACCATTCAGGACATAGGCATGGGCAAAGACTTCATGATTAAAACACAGAAAGCAATGACAAAAGAAGCCACAATTGACAAAGGGGATCTAATTAAACTTAAGAGCTTCTGCACAGCAAAAGAAACTATCATCAGAGTGAACAGACAACCTACAGAATGGGAGAAAATTTTTGCAATCTATCCATCTGAGAAAGGGCTAATATCCAGAATTTACAAAGAACTTAAACACACTTCCAAGAAAAAACAAACAACCCCATCAAAAACTGGTCAAGGGATATGAACAGACACTTCTCAAAAAAAGACATTTATGCAGCCAACAAACATATGAAGAAAATCTCATCATCACTGGTCATTAGAGAAATGCAAATCAAAATCACAATGAGATACCATCTTACACCAGTTAGAACAGTGATCATTAAAAAGTCAGGAAACAACAGATGCTGGAGAGAATGTGGAAAAATAGGAATGCTTTTACACTATTGGTGGGAATGTAAATTAGTTCAACCATTATGGAAGACAGTGTGGCGATTCCTCAAGGATCTAAAACCAAAAATACAATATACCCAAAGGATTTTAAATCATTCTACCATAAAGATACATGCACATGTGTGTTTATTGCAGCACTGTTCACAGCAGCAAAGACTTAGAACCAACCCAAATGCCTATCAATGATAGACTGAATAAAAAAATGTGGCACATATACACTATGGAATACTATGCAGCCATAAAAAAGGATGAGTTCATGTCCTTTGTAGGTACATAGATGAAGCTGGAAACCATCATTCTCAGCAAACTAACACAAGAACACAAAACCAAACACTGCATGTTCTCTCTCATAAGTAAGAGTTGACTAATGAGAACACATGGACACAGGGAAGGGAACATTACACACCAGGGCCCGTTGGAGGGTTGGGGGTGCTAGGGGAGGGATAGCATTAGAAGAAATGCCTAATGTAGATGATGGGTTGATTGGTGCAGCAAAGCACCATGACACGCGTATACCTAAGTAACAAACCTGCACATTCTGCACGTGTAACCCATAACTTAAAGTATAATAAAAAATAATAATAGTAAAAGAGAAAGTAACAGATTAAGTAACTGATTGAGTTAGAACTAACTGGTAGTAGCACGCATAAGGAATAAATTATCTGACCCCTATGTACATCTATTATTTTTTTGGCTATACATTTTTCTGCCTTTTCTGAATTCTCTTCAGCTATTTAATGAATTTTTAAATAAAAATTTTATACTTTATCATTATATTAATGATTCATGGAAAATTTATTATGAACTATGACCCTATGCCATTTTCCTGCTGGATTCATGGGATATTTTTGTTTTTCTTCTGTAATATACAGCACCATACTTGTCTTTATTGAATTTTATTCTCTGTGCTTATTTTATTTTATTTTTTTACTTAACTGCAATTTCTTCTAATCTTTTTGACCTTGTTTAATCATTTTGGGCCTCAGTTTCCTCATTATACAATAAGAAAGTTTGGTAACTCCTGAGTTACTTTTTACCCTCAAAACATAATTTTCCATGTTGGGACTGAATCAATCTTTGGCTCCTTAAAGCCGGTTTCAGACTTGAAGAGTATGTTCTATATTTTATTATCATGATACTTGATAAGAAGATAGACAAACACCAGGCCCCAGATTAACTCTTCAGTGTACCATTTGTCAAATTCTCCTGAATTGACATTAATGCATTGATTATATCCTTATTTCTTATTTATTGTCTGCAAATATTTTCCTTTTGGGAAACATTGCTGATTTTTTACAAAATTTCTGGGGTAGATTAATTTTATGCAGGCTTTGATTTTAAAAATCCTGCTTCTTTTATTTGATGAGCTTTTGTTTATAAAAATTGTGCTTCTTTAATTTAATTTGTTTTTAAAATTCGTGCTTCCTTAATTTGATTTCTAAAATTTAGATAAATTTTATGAAGCCTTTGCTTTTAAAAATTGTGCTTCTTTAATTTGATGAGGGTATACAAATTCATTTCAAGTGTTATTTTACAGGCTTTTAAAAGGATGGAACTGTTAGAGCAGCACAGTTTAGTTCAAAATAGCAATATTATATTAATTCTAGGAATGCAAAATTTATCCAGTATTTAAGATTGAAAGACAAATGCACTATAATTATTGTTAGATCCCTAGAATGCTTGAATTACTCTCATAAAGTAATCTGGCTTTATTTCGTCTCTGAGAACCTTAATGGAATTAACCAAACTAGATGTTATAGCTTCGTTATTTTCAACAAATTAATATAACAATTTTAAGGCTAAATAACAACATTCTAATTTTTCAATAACTTAATTTAGCTTTGCTCTAAACCACAATACCAAATTTGTCTTCAGTCCTTTTAAGACATTTACTTAATTAATTCAAATCTGTTTTGCTGCTTCCGTAAAACATCTTTGAATATAATGCTCTGTTCTGCTTCCAGGATTTTGTTTCTATTGTCTCTAGAAAAAGGCCATGATTTTTACTTTGCCAGTAGAGGGCACATATGCATATCCTTTGTTTCTTCTAATCTGCAAAAAAAAATTTAAAACAGAAAAAGAAAAGAAAAAAACATATTTAAGACTAAATATTTAAGATCTTACCTTATTTGAACTGAGTCTAATTGAAAAAATAAAAAACCACCAACACCATATCCCATATTAAAATTTTCTCTTGAACATCTAATGTCTAAATGAAAATCAAAATATACTAAATACTACTGTCACTGAACTACAACATGGATTTAATATATCTATTTTGCTCTGCAAAATTTGGCTGAGAATTTTGCCACTTATTTTGTTCTGATTATATTTTGGTCTGTTATTTCTGCTTTTGATATTCAATTCTGGACCTAGAGATAGCAAAAAAAAAAAAAAAAAGGTCACCTAACATTTATGTATTTAACAGAAATCAAACTATTGATCTATGCTTTAATCTAAAGTTAATATGAGCACATATGCTGAATATCTAATTTATTTGGCCAGATATTAAAATGTTTCTGAGAGAACATTTTTTAATAAAGTGAGTTGGACTAAAGCAGTAAAAATTAGTTTATTGACCATTTTGGTTAATGGCTTAAGAACACTTGTGAACATTTGAATCTTCTGGCTACTTTCAATGAACTGATTGAACCATGGTGTTTTTCACACTCTCAGCTAAATGAGCATAGAGGAGCATCTGTAATTTCAACATTATACATATGCATCAAGTAATTATATAATTGCAGATATGTGGTGTCTGCACACGTCTAGAGGTTATGCTTTTAAATCGGAAAGTATTGTTAAAAAGCAGAAGTCACAGGCTCATATGCTAATATCCATCTCCAGCAGCATAAATTTAAAAAATTTTGTATAAGCCACTGTACACCTATGTGCACCAAAACTAAACAAAAACACACACATGTAGGTTTAAATGCTATATCAGCTTTTAAAACATTATAATGGAGTAGGTCAAGCTGATTGATAATTTATACT
>NW_022439159.1:0-1333 GCF_009761245.1 Sapajus apella
TCCACTCCAGACCCTGCTTGCCTGGCAATCACCAGTGGAGGCTGCAGAACAGCAAAGATTGCTGCCTGTTCTTTCCTCTGGTAGCTTCATCACAGAAGGGTGCCTGCCAGATGCTAGCCAGAGCTCTCCTGTATGAACTGCCTTTCAGCCCCTGTGGGGAGGTGTCTCCCAGTCAGGATGCATGGGGATCAGGGAGCCACTGGAGGAGGCAGTCTGTCCCTTATCAGAGCTCAAGCAGTGTGCTGGAAGATCCATTGCTTCCTTCAAAGCTGCTGGACAGGGACGTTTAAGTCTGCTGAAGGGGAACCCCCAACCGACCCTTTTACCAGGTACTCTGTCCCAGGAAGGTGGGGTTTCTATTTATAAGTCCCTGAAGGGCTGCTAGCTTTTTTCAGAGATGCCCTGCCCAGTAAGAAAGGAGTCTAGTGACACTGCCTGCCTGCAGAGGCTTCACTGAGCTACTGTGGGCTCCACCCCGTTGCTGTGCAAACTTTCCACAACTTTGTTTACATAGGCGAGGTTAAAACTGCCTACACAAGCCTCAGCAGTGGCAGATGCCCTTTGCCCCCCTAGAGCTCGAATGATGCAGGTTGTGTTCTGACTGCTGTGCTGGCTGCAAGAATATCAAGCCAGTGGATCTTAGCTTGCTGGTCTTTGTAGGGGTGGGACCCACTAAGCTAAATCACTTGGCTCCCTGGCTTCAGCCCTCCTTTTCAGGGGAATGGGTGATTCTGACTGGCTGGCATTCCAGGCATCACTGGTGTATGAGCAAGAAAACTGCTGCGGCTAAAACAGCTGCCCAGTTTTGTGCTGGAAACCCAGGGCACTGGTGTTATAGGCACCGAAGGGAATCTCCTGGTCTCTGGGTTGTAAAGACTGTGGGAAAAGCACAGTATCTGAGCCAGAGTGCCCGATTGTCCAGAAAAGTCCCTAATGGCTTCCTTTGGCAAGGAGAGGGATTTCGTTCACCCCTTCTGCTACCTGGATGAAGCAACGCTCCACCCTGCTTTGGCTCACCCTCCTAGGGCTGCACTCACTGTCTAACCAGTCCCGATGAGATGAACCAAGTACCTCAGTTGGAAATGCAGGGATCACCAGCCTTCTGCATCTCTCTCATTGGGAACTGCACACCGGAGCTGTTCCTCTTTGGCCATATTAGTGGAAACCTCTATGCCTACACTTAAAATTGCATGGACTAACTGTGCCATAGTAAATCAGGCTGAGAGTTGGCTAAAGTCATATAGTCCAAAGGACTCCATGGAACTAAGAGTGATCTTCCTAGAAGTTATCTACAGCAAAAAAAAGAGTAGGTTTTAATAGCCATTACTTCTGA
>NW_022439159.1:1433-10464 GCF_009761245.1 Sapajus apella
ATAGTCCAAAGGACTCCATGGAACTAAGAGTGACCTTCCTAGAAGTTATCTACAGCAAAAAAAGAGTAGGTTTTAATAGCCATTACTTCTGATTTGGGGTGAAAAAATCCTTTAGGATTAATTAGATATTGGAATTTGTTTAAGTATAATGTAATAATTTGTTCTAAGTATTAATACTAACATTTATTTTCTTAATTGCTTCATTTGCAAATGAGCTGAGTGAGGCACAGAAAAATTCAGTAACACCCCTAAAGTCACACAGTTGATAAGTGACAGAGCCAGAATTAAAACCCAGGCATTTTGACTATAGAATTCATGCTCTAAACCAAGATTTCTCAGCCTTGCACTATTGATGTTTCCGTCTGAACAGTTCTTAGTTGTGGGACTGTTCTGTGCACTGCAGGAGGTTGGCGGCAGCATCCCTGGCCTCTACCCACAGATGCCATAGCACCCACCCTGAGTTGTGACAACCAAAAATGTCTCCAGACATTCTTAAATGTCCCTGAGAGGGCAAAACTGACCCCCTGGTTGAGAATCCTCACTGTCCTGCCTATCCTTGCTTTACAGCACCTTTTTTTTTTTTTTTTTCAGAAACCTTTCCTAATCTCCTTTGTTAAGGATGGGTCGAATGCCCCTCCATGTTTCTATAGCATGTAATACTAATAGCTACTGATATTTATGGAGTTCTTACCATGTTCTATGTGACACCTAGCTTGTCATGTATATTTTCTTGTTTAATCTTCACAAGAAACCTACCTGGTAGGTCTTCTTATTACCTGTTTCTACAAATGAGAAAATGGACTTAGCAAAATCAAGATCTGGCCCAGGGTTACAGAGCCAGGAATGCCAAACCAGGATCCACACACAAGCCTGTTGCTTTCCAGCATGTGTGCTCTGAACCATCTGCTGTCTTCTACTGTCAGTCCCTGGCTAGATCTTGGCCTCCTCCACTGGTCTGTGAGTTCTTTGAGAGCAGAGACCAGTGTGTCCCTAACGCTCACCACACAGCCTAGTACATGGGACACACTCAGCTCCATATTTCTTAAGCAAGTAAATAGATTAAAACATAGTAGCTCCAAAGGGGAAGACTGTGTAAAGCACATACAATTTCCCCTCATGAGGGAGGGCTCTCATTCCATTTGCAGGAAATGGAGTGTCCAGGATCTTGCTGGGCTCTGATGTCAGAATTTTCTGCAGTGGGAAAACTATGAGGCTAATGTGGAATGTGTGTGTTTAAATGTTTTAAAGCATCTCTTTAAAATTAAAGAGATGGGGACACAAAAAGAGAGAGGACACAAACAGACTGTACATTCTTTCTCAAAATGAAAAACATACAGACCTTTAGGATTATATCAGTTCATCCTCAAATAATTTAATAAATTACTTCATTCCAAATGAAATTTTATGGGCAAATATTATTCAATAAAATGTAACACAGAGGTAATAAAACTTATTAGTATCTAGAAATGAAACCTTATGTTGAATATTAGAATCTCAGCACAGGAAAGGATGCTGAAATGGCTTCTGGGCATTCAGGATACGGCTGTTGCCAAATACTTCATCACACACAGACTCGTTGCTCCTCCCCAAGATCCTACCTACCTCTTCCTCAGCTGACAAGTTGAAGAAAGAACATGTACCTTAGAGCTGTCACTGACTTGAGTCTTGGCTCTGCCACTTCCTATATGAGTAATATGAGGCAAATCTCTACTTCGGTGGGTTCGTTTCTTTATCTGTAAAATGGAAAATTTTGCATTATCTTTTTCTTGACCTTTTTCACTGTTTTCATAAGGTTAAATAATAAAGAAACGTATTATGTTTTAAAAAATTATTTCCTTCTATTTTAGCAGATTATTTCCTCTGTTTGGCATGTGCAAAGGTGGCTACTGGATAGGATATTTTTCAGGCAGCTTTATGAGAGCCATCCTGGAGCTCTGTGTTCCTTTCTAGGCAGTTCTATTTCTGTGCTGGTCATCAATCCTCCTCCCAGTCACTACCAGTCAGAGAAAGGCATTGCTGGGGAGGGTACAAAACAACCACTTTTGGAGGCATTCATCCAAGGAGGGTTACACTGTGCCCTTTGCTGTCCCAAGCACCCACAGATTCCGAGACTGAAGGACATGTGATTGTTGTCCTTGAGGGAACAAGGGAACCATGAAGCTTGTGAGCGGAGGATTTCATAGGGACACAGGGAGGGGCAGTCTAGTCTTGCTTGCTCTCATGGCTTGGACCATATGGTGGCTTACAAGCCAATTGTGTGCACATGTGCCTTCGGGTTTGGTTTCGGGTTTTTTGTGTTTTTTTTTTGTCTGTGCTCTTTGGGTAACTTCTGCCACCATTTACTTGATTCTGGAGCCATTGCTTTTGCTTGGACAAGATGAGTTTTGCTTCACTTAGGAACAGTTACACCTTCCATTTTTCTTTCTTTTCCTTGCTTTCTGCTTATGTCATTCAGCATGAACTGGGGATCTATTTGGATTTTTAAAAGGGAAGTTTTACAACTTCTTTTCATGTCTTAAGTGCAGTACTCTGCTTTACTGGGCGGATCTTCAGCAGGCTACAAAATGGGCTAAGAGTCTTTGTTTCTTAAGACATGGAAAATCAGCTGTATATATTACTGGAATTATAAAATATTTGTTTTTAATTTCACATACACTGCTATTTTTCTCAATAGAAGTTAAAGGATGTATTTACAGTATTGCTCAGCCCTCATTATTAGGACTTTTGGAATCTTAAAAAATTCTCTATATTGTGATTATTTTCAGGAGATAATGGAGAAAGATCTTTCTTTTCTGGAAGATAATAAAATGTGTTTACATTCACACACATATACATACCCAGGCAAAGTCTACCACATAGTGTGTATCCAGGCCTTGGAATGGAATCATTTCTCTCTAAGTAAAAATTTTTTCTTCCCAAGAGAACATTTATTATTACTGTCCTCAACTGGGAGTTGAGAGCCATTTCTTCCCCAGTTACCAAGAAACCTGAACAAATTTCCTATTTATTTTCACATCCTGGAATTTGGAACCATCAACCCCTGGGGAAAGGAAAGAAAAGAAGAGAACATTGTGGAAAAATTGTGTCACAAGGATTAACTACCAGGCAGAGGTTTACTGGCTCTTATTTTTTCCCAGTCTTATCAGAGAATTAGCAATCCAAACAAAGTCTAGCAATGCACCTGAGTTTTGTTAGTGGTTTTTGTTCTGCAGGCTGTTATTTAGTTAGCAAGTATTGAAATCAACTTAGCTTTACTCACTGGTCCCATGACTTCTCTAGATGGAGATTTAAAGCCAAAACTGATTGAAGATAACCAGCCCAAACTAAGATGCTGACTCCTGTTTTATTAGATGTCTCAATTTCTATAGGCATGTCCTGAAAGTGTTTTTCAACTTGAGGTTGTGGTTCACTGTTTGTTAAATTAATTTAGTAGTTAGCCACTATGTTTTAAAAATGATAAAATAGAATACTATGGATCATTACAGAAATATCAGGGTACATCACATATAGCAAGGATAGGTATTTTATGAAACTTTGTTTCGGTTTATATACACACACACACACACACACACATACACCCAAACACACATATATGTATTTGTGCACTGAGTCTCAATGAAAATGTTATTTAATGTTATTTCCAGGTATAGGACCCAATATAAACAAATGATGAAATTGGATGGGACAGGAAAGAAGATGCAAAAAATGTCCTTACTAGGCTAGTCCTTATTTGGGCTCCCCAAGCTCATGTTCAAATCTATAGTCTTCTTTTTATAGGCTGGTGGTAGATGATGCAGTAGAGGTTACAGGCCTAGTTTTGCTATTTTTATTTTATAGCTAAGTTTCATGAGGAAGGCACTTTATACCTTACTTTACAATGTAACAGTACTTCTCTCCTGTTACTTTCAGAATTGAGGTCTTAGATGCATTTTTCAGACAACAGAAATACGAAGACTATGCCAGGCACCAGTAGTACAAAAATAAACAAAACTCTTGGAATAGCTACCTGGTGGGTCAATTTTATAATGTCCTAGTAACTGCTTTCTCTACAGAAGGCAAGAGCCACTTTTTGAAGACAAGTAGAAGCGAAAAAATTCCTAGAGTGGCCTCCAGGAAACTGGAGAGGACAATGTTGGATGAGAGCAAGCAGCCATTTGTGAATGCTCATCTACAATTGCCTTCCTCATGGTCCAGAATGTGAAGCTTAAATGAATCATATTTAAGGAAACAAACTTAACACACAGACAGGTAGAGGCGTCAACTGTGAATTCCCCAAAAAACTACCAGAAAACCTATTAGTCAAACAAAGCTAAGTTTCTAGGATCCTCTGCAGTAAAGATGGATACTACTTTGACAGTCTTAGCAGTGTGCCAGACGGGAGGTCAGGAGAAGTTACTGGAAGGATTTTCTTGTTTGGGGTCAGGTGGTTTAGATGGGTCTTTCAACACAAAGAACTGACTGCTGCGAATTGGACAAATTTCATGGCATCATATAGTTTGGATGCGTAGGTGCAGCAAGGCTTAAGTTTTGAAGTTAGTCTTGGTAAGTAAACTGCTGTTTGGTTAGTGAGCTGGTTCCTAGGTGAGCAATCTATTGTCTCAGTAAGAGAAACACTTCTCCATTTAAACAAACTCTTTGTCCAGACAAATGTGTTTGCAGGAATTGACACCGACAATCAAGTTAGTTGTTGGTTGTAGCCTTATTTTCCTGGGAAGCACTTTTCTGGAACAAATACTTAAGTATGTTGACTCATGAATGAGAGGGTTTACTTAATCACTGAGAAGTCGCTAAAAGTCAGAATCTCTAGCCATAAGTTAATTAGATTTGTTTTATAGTCAATTCCTATCCTACCTCATGTTTTTAGAAAGTTGGAGTTATTAATGATGTGTTGTTAGTTACTACTAGTGTTTAAAAATCAGGTGGAGAAAAAATATGAAATAAAAATAATATTTGCAGTAGGAATTAGGTTGTTGAATTTTACTGATGGATGTAAATTATTGAAAATTTCCAAATAGGATAAGGAAAATGAAGATAAGAATATAGTTATGTGTTTTAAAACATTTATAGTTTATGATTCTGCAGATTGCTTTTTATAGTTAATAATATGTTTTAAGAGATATGTAAACGTATACTATAAATTATATAATTACATATAAAATATAAATATGTAACTATATTCATATTTGTATATACAGTCAGTATTTGGACTTATGATAAAATCAGTGCACAGCTTTATTCTTGACTCCTGCCATCCCTTTAAAGTTTATCACTGGGGACAATCCTCCTGGGCACTGGATGAAAATTTGGCAGAACTTATGACTGCCCTGCTTGCTCTTAGGCAACTAACATTCCTATGCTGACTTTAAGTGGCAAAGTCAGGCTTAGTTCTGAAATGTTGGTGATTGAGTTCTGAAATGTTGATGTTCAGTTACAAATATTGTAGGTGAAAACCGGTAACTTTCATTAAAGTGGATGGTTATACTTCCCATGGCTCTTATTTTTTTTTAATTTATTTTATTGCATTTTAAGTTTTGGGGTACATGTGAAGAACATGCAAGATTGTTGCATAGGTACACACATGGCAGTGTGATTTCCTGCCTTCCTCCCCATCACCTATATCTGGCATTTCTCCCCATGCTATCTCTCCCCACTGACCCTCCTCTATTTCACCCCAACAGACCAAAGCGTGTAGTGCTCCCCTCCCTGTGTCCATGTGTTCTCATTGTTCAGCACCTGCCTATAAGTGATAACATGCGGCGTTTGATCTTCTGCTCTTGTGTCAGTTTGCTGAGAATGATGCTTTCCAGGTTCATCCATGTCCCTACAAAGGACACAAACTCATCGTTTTTGATGGCTGCATAATATTCCATGGTGTATATGTGCCACATTTTCCCTGTCCAGTCTATCATCAATGGGCATTTGGGTTGGTTCCAGGTCTTTGCTATTGTAAACAGTGCTGCAACGAACATTGGTGTGCATGTGTCCTTATAATAGAACGATTTGTAATCCTTTGGATATATACCCAGTAATGGGATTGCTGGGTCGAATGGAATTTCTATTTCTAGGTCCTTGAGGAATCGCCACACTGTCTTCCACAATGTTTGAACTAATTTACACTCCCACCTGGACCATGGCTCTTATTTTAAAGAAGCAAGTCTGTCTCTAACAGTTTGAGACCTCCTTCCTATTTCTTCTCTTGTCTTCTGATTTCCTCTGTTCTTCCCACAGTGTCTTTCCCCACCTGTCTTTTTAACCTAGTCTTTAAGTGAGGGGTCAAGTGATCAACTCAGCTGGTATTTTTTAAACTTGTTTTTACTTTCCTTTTGCTAAATCAATTTTTCCCAAATCTAAGATTAATCTTGAATAATTTCATCGAAACAGTGTAGCAGGTACGAGAATCAGCTCCTAGAATTTATAATCAGATGGATATGGGTATGAAGGCTCTGGTTTTTACTGTCTTTGTGATCCTGGGTGAGTGGTTTAGCTAATAAGTGCTCAAGTTCCTAATTTGTAAGCTGGAGATAATATTTTGGAAGAAACTATACAAAATGAGGAATGTTTGTGCGTGTGTGTGTGTGTGTGTGTGTGTGTGTGTATGTGTGTGTGTGTGTGTGTGTGTTGTGTGTCTGTGGGTATGATAGAGAATGAATGAGAAATGCTATTTTCCTGGCATAGTACTGGTGCAGTATAAACACTATAGAAAATATTGGCATATGAAATGTAAACACAATTTAGTTATTCTTCTAGGAAATTATATTATTTGCATTTGAAATCCACAGATAATACAGGTATAATCAATTAATTGATCAAGTAGCTGGTGATTTAATGAATATTTTTCTTGTCCCAACAGTGTGTGGCAGATAAGAGTCAAAGATTCAGCATCACTGTTCTCATTGAGCTCCCTGTTTTGTTAGAGAAATTAGACATGTGCAGAAAAACAACTAGATTGTAAAACATTACAAAAGGGAGTATACAGCTAGTGCTTGACTTATGACCACGATTGGTTCCGACAGACCAGTCATAACATGATTTGGTTGTAAGTTGAGTAGGCTACATGCACGCGGAGATGGTAGTGCTGCCAGAAGCTGGTCCGCACTGTCGTACGCCCAGCTGGGCAACGTTTGCGCTGCCAGATGCGGAGCAGTCGTGGCTAGCAATTGTGGTCATAAAGTCGAATGGTCATAAGTTGCATAGGTCGTAAGTCAATCAATACCTGTAATCAAAAAGTAAATTTTGTGGAACAGGAAATGTTTTATAAGAAAAGTGGCAAGACTGAAACATTTGCCTTTAGCTGATTGTCACTTTCCTTGTCATCTTCTAAAGTTTTAAGAAAATCAGTAATTGTGTCTCTTAAGAAGTATTAAGCTGCAAGTAACACTATACTCAAGTCAAGGTAACTAAATCAATGGGATTTGTTCTCTCATTTAAAAGTAAGCCCAGAGTGGATAGTTCCAGGTTTGGCTATGTCAGGAGCATAACTACATTATTGACAATCCAGCTGCAGTTTTTTTTCTTTCTGTTCAGGCATCCTTAGGCTTGTACCCCTGTGAGAGCTGGCTGCCACAGCTCCAGACATCTTATCCTTCCTTCACCTCCATAGGCTGAACAGTGTTCGCCTAAAAGATATCCACATCCTTGTGTATTAGTCTGTTTTCATGCTGCTGATAGACATACCTGAGACTGGGCAATTTAAAAAAAAAAAAAAAAAAAAAAAAGATTTAATGGACTTACAGTTCCGCATGGCTGGGGAGGCCTCACAAACATGGTAGAAGGTGAAAGGCACTTCTCACATGTTGGCAGACAAGAGAAGAAAGCTTGTTCAGGAAAGCTCCACTTTATAATAACCAGCAGATCTCGTGAGACTTACTATTATGAGGACAGCACAGAAAAGACCTGCCCCCATGATTCAGTTACCACCTACTGCATCCCTCTTATAACACAGAGGAATTCAAGATGAGATATGGGTGGGGACACAGTTAAACCATGTCATTCTACCCCTGATCCCCTAATCTCATGTCCTCACATATCAAAACCAATCATGCCTTCCCAATTGTTCCCCAAAGTCTTAACCCATTTCAGCATTAACTCAAAAGTCTGCAGACCAAAGTCTCATCAGGGGCAAGGCAAGTTCCTTCTGCCTATGAGCCTGTATAATCAAAAGCTAGTTAGTTATTTGCTAGATACAATGGGGGTACAGGTATTAGGTTAATACAGCCCTTCCAAATGGGAGAAATTGGCCAAAACAAAGGGGCTACAGGCCCCATGCAAGTCTGAAATTTAGCAGGGCAGTAAAACCTTAAAGGTCCAAGGTGATCCCTGACTCCATGTCTTATATGCAGGTCATGCTGATGCAAGAGGTGGGTTCCCAATGTCTTGAGCAGCTCTGCCCTGTGGCTTTGCAGAGTACATCCTCCTGCCTGGCTGCCTTCATGGGCTGGTGTTGAGTGTCTGCAACTTTTCCAGGCAGACAGTGCAAGCTGTTGGTGGATCTACCATTCTGGTGTCTGGAATAGCTTCTTCTCATAGCTCTACTAGGTGGTGCCCCAGTAGGGACTCTGTGTAAGCGTTCTCACCCCACATTTTCCTTCCAAACTGCCCTACAGAGGTTCTCCGTGAGAGCCCTGCCCCTGCAGCAAACTTCCTCCTGGACATTCAGGTATTTCCATACTTCCTCTGAAATCCAGGTGGAAGTTCCCAACCTCAATTCTTGACTTCTGTGCACCTGCAGGCTCAACACCACGTGGAAACTGCCAAGGTTTGGGGCTTCCACACTCTGAAACAACAGCCCAAGCTGTGCCTTGGCACCTTTTAGCCATGACTGGAACAGCTGGGATGCAGGGCACTAAGACTCTAGGCTGCACACACCACAGGGACCCTGGGCCTGGCCCACAAAACAATATTTTCTTTCTTTTTTTTTTCCCATTTATTTATTCTATTGCATTTTAGGTTTTGGGGTACATGTGAAGAACATGCAAAATTGTTGCATAGGAACACACGTGGCAGTGTGATTTGCTGCCTTCCTCCCCATCAC
>NW_022439160.1:0-1066 GCF_009761245.1 Sapajus apella
GGAGAACCGTGGCTCCGGGGCGCCGACAAAGCAGCCGCGCGGGGCAAAGCAGTGGCGCTGGCCGGCACAGCCGCGCTGGCCGAAACAGCCGCGTTGGCGACCGTGGAGCTCCTCTGCCTGGGAATTTCCTAGTCTGTGGGCAATAAAAACGCGGCGTCCACTCACCCTCTGCGCTTTCACTGGGAGCTGCAAGCCTGAGCTGTTCCTAAACGGCCATCTTGGATCTCTCTGCCCAACATCACGTTTTTACAAAATAACCTAACTAGACCAAAATCATGTCTCTGAAAGAGAAACTGGCTCTAGAAACTAGAATCGTTGATAGATTTACCATGATTTTCCTCTCCATTCATTTCATCAGCTCTGGAGGGAGCTGATGGCCCAGGTGACTTTCCTGAAGCAGGAGGGGTTAGGAGCAGGAAGGACTAGGCGTACACTCAGTGCACAACAGGGAGACCCAGAGAGGGGCCAGGGACCCCGGGGGTGGGGGTGGGGAAGCCTAGGGTGGTGGGGGATGGGGCAGCAGGAGGGGCTGGGAGAGACAGGACAGCCTGGGAAGCTTCCTGTGACCCCCTGAGCCCACCCTACCCTCGAACCCCAAGCAGGCCTGGAGAATGCAATGCCCTCCCCCAGGAAAAGAGCTCCTAGGCCAAGTCCTGTTGGGGAACCCCTGGTGGGTGCAGCACTGTGCACCTTAGAAGTCAGAGGCTCTGAGACAGACTTCTGATCTCATGCTCACAGCTCATGTTCTACAAAAGTACTTTGGGGAACGCTAGTCTGAACTGGCCGGAGGTATCTTCCCCAGTGATGTTGGCAGTTCCCTGCAAGGACCTCACACTCAGCACCACACCGTAGCAGCCATTCCTAGGTGTGGGTCTCCCTTATATCCTTGCTAACAACTCAGATGGAGAGCCTGTGAGCGCTCTTGTTAAAGTTAGATTGAACCTTAACTGAGCACCAAGAGGGGTGCCTGACATCCCCAGAGAGAACTCTGGGCAGGAGGAGCATGGGGTCCCCAGGGAGCTGTGTGCAGACCTGAGGGACAGCAGGCTGTGGGTTCCCCAGGGAG
>NW_022439160.1:1076-5542 GCF_009761245.1 Sapajus apella
ACAGGAGGCTGTGGGGTCCCCAGGGAGTCGTGTGCATACCTGAGGGACAGGAGGGTCTGTGGCCTTATCAGAGAGGGCCTTGAGAACTGCTTCCAGCAGTGATTGGAATAACAGGAAACAGATTTATCTTCCAAGCCTAATCAAGTGGGAAACACGAGAAGACATGTGAAAACACGTGAAAGAAATGTTTTCAGACATTGGATAAGAAGGAGTAGGGATGGGTGCCTCAGAGAAAGAGAACAGCTCTCTCCCACATGGAGCCAGCAGCCAGAGAGCCTTGAAAGCTCTGCATTCCAGGAGTCCTTGCACCTGCTGCCAAGCTTGTCGGAGTGAGCTTCACTGTGCAGTCCTCAAAGGAGGGCCAGGCTCTGGTGGATTCCAGGCCCAGCCAGTGCCCAGGTCAGCACAGGTTTCCTTAGTGCCAACATCATGACACACTGAGAATAAGTTGACATATGGACTTTATAAAAATCAAGTTTTTACTCTTCTAAAGACAGTATTAAACAAATAAAAAGGCAAATGAGAAGAAAATACTTTTAATACATATCATCTTCAATTCAACCATCAGACAACTCAGTGTGTGTTTTTTTTAAGGTTAAAGATTTGAACATCCATCACAAAAGAAGACATAAGAATGGCCACTAAGCACAAGAAAATGTCTTTAGCCTCACCAGTTATGTCACCTGGGCAGAGGGGTGGGCCGTGCACAGCAGGGGGCTGTGCCGTGCGCAGTAGTAGAGGGTCGTGTGCAGGAAAGGGGTCCACCCCCATTAGGTCACCGAGGCAAGGAGGTGGGCTGTGTGCAACAGGTGTCATGTGCAACATTTCTTAACTGGGAGCTGGAGACTTCAAAGGGTTTCTAATAGAAGGATACCATGAGCCAATGCAGTGGGAGCTGACAGACTTGTGCTCTTCTCTAAAATATTTATGGGAGGATGATTTGAGCTAGCACAGAAATGAGAAAAGACTGACAGGGTGTACAGCCGCCGTGACTGGTCACACCAGAGGAGTTCCTCTCCCTTGGTTACTTCCAGGATCTCAGGCCTGAGGCCGACTTTCCACAGGAACTGGATGCAAGGTGCTACAACTCCTTTATCAGGAGGAGAGGCACTTTCTCCAAGCCTGCCGTACAGCGTATGCCTTTTCAGGCAGGGATGCCACCGCCTGGGTCTTTGGTTCTCGTCCTGGTCTGGCTGTTTTCCCATGTACTGCTTCTGTTCTGTGACTGCTCTAGGCATTCCTCCTGCTACAAACTACTATATGGTTATGTAGAAGGATTCCATAAATCAGCACTGAATGTGTCAGTACAGCTCCGACTACAATACCTGTATGATTATATAGAAAGATTATATAGAACTAAGTATGCTAGATATATGTAAGCAGTAAGGTAGACTTCAAGCACTAATTCTATAAACTAATATATGATTATATATGAAGGATTATATAAAGTAAACAGCTGAGTAATAATACTATAAACTAAAATATTCCCCAGGTACTAGTTGTGCCTGGGGTCTGGACAGTTCTCCTTCCTCAGTGCCCATGGGGGATGTTACCCACAAAAAGGTACCGCGGTGTCATGGGTTTTTTCTGGTTCTCTGCCACGGGATAACTTTCCCAACTTGAATGCTTTCTCATAGAAGAAAATATCATTTTATTAAACAAAACAAAAAAAAAAAAAAAAAAAAGAGCCAAGTACAGTGGCTCCTAAAGTGGCACTTTGGGAGGCCAAGTTGGGAAGATTTCTTGAGGCCAGGAGTTTGAGACCAGCCTGGGAAGCATGGCAAGACCCTGTCTCTACAAAATAACAGTAGCCGGGCATGGTGGTACACACCTGCAGTCCCGGCTGCTCAGGGGGCTGAGGCGACAGGATCACCCGAGCCCAGGAGGTCAAGGCTGCAGTGAGTCGTGATCGCACCATTGTACTCCATCCTGGGCCACCGAGAGAGACCCTGTCTGAAAACCAACCAACCAACAAACCAGCTGCACTTCTAGGGCAGTGGGAGGTGGGGTAAATGGGTTCCTCCCCGCTCCTTCTGCTAAGTTCAGCGAGAAACTGGGGGCATCACATGCAGAAGGCTCTGAGTGGAGAGTGAGGTGAACAGCGGGGTGGGGCCCTTGGCTCCAAGGAGCAAGGCAGAAAGAGCTCCCTGGGTTTTCCACCAGCTGGAGCCAAAGGAGCCGGCAGCCTGGAAACGGCCCTGGGTGCGGAAATTTAAAATCTGAAAATCCCATCGAGGTCCCAGCCTCTCCAACCGCAGGTCCACGAAAGGGTCGCCAGGAAGACAGATGACATGTCTTTCAGATGATCATCACACTATTCCAGCCAGATGCCAGGGAAAGGCTGTGCCCGCCTCCCCTCACCAAAAGGCAAGTGGAGAGCTGAGAGTGCCACTGAAGATGCAGCCACGCCCCCATCTCCAGGGTGGTGGAATGGGAGGCAGGACTCCATCCCCAGTGTCGTGGTAGTGAGCCCCAGTGTCAGTGGAGGCTGCACGGGGAGCGCGAACTCCTGCCCCTGCACAGCAGCCAGACAGTGCCCTCCTCTCCCCACCAAGGCAGGGCCAGGACCCTCCGGAAAATCCAGAGTCTCGTATGCAATACCCAGAACATGGAGGTTTCCATCAGAGTCACTTGCCACACCAAGAACCAGGAAGATTTCAAGATGAATGGAAAGACAGTCAGTAAAAGGTGGCCCTGAGATGGCAGAGACGTTAGCATTCTCTGACAAAGGTTGGGAAACAGCCACGGGACATGCTCTAAAGAGAAATTACAAACACACTGGGAACAAATGGCAACATAGAGCAGCCCAACAGACAAGATGCAGAGCAGAGCCAAGAGGAAATCTTAGAGGTGAAAAATAGCCCAGACAAAAAATGCTGTGGCTGGGCTCAGCAGCAAAATGGAATGGACAGAGGACAGAGGCAGCGAACTGGAGACTGAAAAGCAGAAAGTGCTCAGTGAACAACAGAGAAAAACTGACCAAAAAAAAAGGATCAGAGCCTCAAGGACATGCAAGGTGGACTCTATGCCGTGTGTGTGGGAGCCCTGGCCTCTGTGCCATGTGTGTGGGAGCCCCGGCCTCTGTGCTGTGTGTGTGGGAGCCCTGGCGTCTGCACCGTTTTTGCCCTAGGAGTTCCAGGGCAGGAGGGACAGGCTAGGAAAGTACTTGAAAGAATAATGGCTGAAAACCTCCCAGATTTGACCAAAGACGTAAATGTACAGATTCAAGAAGATAAGCAAACCCCGAACAGGATGAATTCAAAGAAATTCACACTAAGATAATCATAATCAAACTGATGAAAACCAAAGACAAAGAAACCGCATTGAAAGCAGCAGTGAGGAGACGGTAGGTAGGGACGATTGAACAGCGTGCAGGCAGAGGGACTGCAGTGCTGGGGAAAGGCCTCGTGGGCACAGATGCTGCAGCCCCGAAGGCCGCTTCTGGAATTGAAAGGGGGAATGGGCAAGACACGTGTCCAGCAGTGCCTAGACAATCTCCAAACTCAGCCATGCAGGAGCAGTCCAGTTAGGAAAAGGATAGAAGGCACAGAGACAGCCGCCCTGTGTGTCGCATGTAGAGACAGCCGCCCTGTGTTTTGGATGCACAGACTGCAAGGAAGCTCCTGAAACGACACCTGCATCGTCAGCCACAGGGAGACCGGGTTAGATGGCAGGACGCTCTGCCTCACATCTGCAGAATTGCGGGGAAGAGCCACGGAAACGGGGTAGCTCTCGTATCACCTTAGGAGCGTAAATCCCACAGTCTGGAAGATGTTTCAGCGGTTTCTTTCAAAAACTACACCACCACCATGTGACCTGGCGCTTACACTCCTAGGCCTACTATCTCAACTGGCCCTCCTGTCCAGAACAAATGGAAACTTCACCAAAAAAACTGTGCAGTGAACATTTACAGCAGTTTTGTGTTAATCAAAACTAGGACCAACCCAGATGTACTTCAGTGGTTAACCTGTGCTTCATTTGCCTACCACAGAATACTAGTCAGCAATAGAAAGAAATGAGCTATTGATACAGCAGCAGCCGGGATGAGTCTCCAGAGGACTGTGCTGCAGAAAAGACGCCAGTCCCCAACGCTGCCTGCTGTAGAGTGCCGTTTGCATAGCATTCTTGAAATGACCGATTAGAGATGGAGAACGGGTTTGTGCTTGCCAGGGGTGAGGAGGAGGTGGCAGAGGGAAGTGGCTGCAGCTGTAGAGCAGCCGCAGGAGGGACCCTGTGCGAGGGGTGCTCTGGGCAGGAGGTGTCCGTGTGTATTCTGGTGGGGAGGTTCACAGTGACCTCAACATAGAAAGGTAAACATGTTTAAAAATCATTCTTCAGGCCGGGCGCGGTGGCTCACGCCTGTAATCCCAGCACTTTGGGAGGCCGAGACGGGTGGATCATGAGGTCAAGAGATCGAGACCATCCTGGTCAACATGGTGAAACCCCGTCTCTACTAAAAATACAAA
>NW_022439160.1:5642-10460 GCF_009761245.1 Sapajus apella
CCAGCCTGGGAAGAGCGAAACTCCGTCTCAAAAAAAAAAAAAAAAATCATTCTTCTACCCGTAAGCATTTGGATGTACAGAACGTGTTATTGGGCCATGAGGTAAATGCTCAGTTCTCTGCAGTAATCTCAGTTGGTTGCCAGCTTGCTTTTTTGATTTCGTGGAGTATTTTTGTTTTTTTGGGGCTGCGCTGTAACCCACAGGTCTGTTCATTGCTGTGCGGTAGAAGTGTCTCAGGTTCATGCACTCTGCTCTTGGTCTTGCAGGTATGCGACTGTATACACCATGTTCCCCGTGTTCTCCTTAGTGCTGGACCAGGACGTGAAGCCGGAGATGGCAATGCTCTACCCGGAGCTGTACAAGGACCTCACCAAGGTACGGGCCTCAGCAGGCGTCTGCCTCACCACAGGCACCCACACCTGTACAGGGAACTCACCAGATGATGGGCCTTAGTGGGCATCTGCCTTACCATGGCACGCACGCCTGTACAAGGTCCTCAGCAAGGTACGGGCCTCAGCAGGCGTCTGCCTCACCACGGGCACCCACGCCTGTACAGGGACCTCACCAAATGATGGGCCTTAGTGGGCATCTGCCTTACCATGGCACGCACGCCTGTACAAGGACTTCAGCAAGGTATGGGCCTCAGCAGGCGTCTGCCTCAACATGGGCACCCAGGCCTGGCATTTTACATGAGTGCGTAATAGGCCAGTCAGAGGCATTTCCAAGCATTTTGTGAAAAACAATTCTCTGTCCTTCGAGATGTTTTTTATGTCTCCTGATTTTTTTTGGCATTTTCCCTTTGAGTTAAATTTCAAAAGGGGAAAAACATATCTGAAAAAAATTTTCTGAAATGTTTGCAGTAAAGCTCTGATTTACACGAAATTAGAATTGTAAAGGATGCTCTAATCATTGGTGGAACTTCTGTGAAGTGAGCTCACCAAATGTCAGAGAAGAGGTCACTTGGTAATCTCTGTCGAAAGGCTCCCCGGGCAGCCTTGCAGCACCTGCGTGGAAGTAGCGTTCTGAAGCCGGGGGTCCTGGGCTGCATGCTTCCCGTGTATTTCCAAATCTGTCAGTAGTTGTGGACTTCAGAATTACATCTGAAAAGCGATTGACAATACGCTTGTCCCTGAGATCCGTAGGCTATTTTTTCAGTGATGCCACAAGAAAAAAATCCAACCCAGAAAACGTCAGTCACCTGAAACTCTGTGAAAGATGCATTTATTTGGCTTAAAACTGTGCTGTGTTAGGATTAAAATATTCTTAAAGGAGGCTTTGAATTTATCATATTCTTTACGACAGCATATTTTATAGCATAGGCCGTGTAAGGATACAGGGTAGATAGAAGAGAGGCTCAGCTCTTCAGACACAAGTCGTGCCAACTCTGGTATTTCCCACAAAGCCAGCTTTTTTGAACCAACACTAAGAACAAAATCCACTAATCCTTAATTAAATTTAGATTTACAATCAATAAATGACAGGCATCTGAAATTATCAACTCAGATTTTTAAAGCAGTACCTGTATGGTAAAGAATTAGATTAGGTGTTAAAGAAACTAGACTTTATGGCCAGGCGCGGTGGCTCACGCCTGTAATCCCAACACTTTGGGAGGCCGAGGCGGGTGGATCACGAGGTCAAGAGATCAAGACCATCCTGGTCAACATGGTGAAACCCCGTCTCTACTAAAAATACAAAAAATCAGCTGGGTCTGGTGGCACGTGCCTGTAATCCCAGCTACTCAGGAGTCTGAGGCAGGAGAATTGCCTGAACCCAGGAGGCGGAGGCTGTGGTGAGCCGAGATCGCGCCATTGCACTCCAGCCTGGGTAACGAGAGCGAAACTCCGCCTCAAAAAAAAAAGAAAAAAAAGAAAAAAGAAACTAGACTTTATTTAAGCTAACGACTAACAGATTCTAGTCTAGCTACCCACTAATTAACCAACTAGATTCTTACCTAGCTAATCACAAACTAAGAAACTAGACTCCTGTCTATCTAACTAGTAACTAACAAACCATATCTAATACAGCTAACCACTAATAAACTAGACTTTTACCTAGCTAACCGCCGACTGACAAACTAGGCTGTAGTCCAGCTAACCCACTCAGAGAGGTGCTGGGTAAGTCATGTTAACATTTTGATTTCTTGATGTTATTGTAAGGGTCTCCTAATGAAATAAAGACTTTAAAGTTTCTCGAAAAAAATATAAAATTTCCAATACGGTTATAATCAGGACAAATAAAGCTAGTTCACCAATATCACATAACATATAAATGCCAAGCATTATTTGATGGTGATGCCATCCTGCCCACCGGGACACGTCATCCCAGGCCACACCTGTTACAGCTAGAAGAGGGACCGGTTTAGCATCTTAAACTGATGAAAGCATTGTGATAAAGTGAAGCAGAGTGGGGAGCAATGCTCTAAAACTTTGGGAAGCTCATGGGAAGCTGTGTGTCCTCATTCCCAGAGACTCCAAAATGTTCGCCTGAATGCTGCCTTACAAACATACGGGTGTACAAACAAACAAGGTTTTCATGTACGAGTGTAAACCTCAGTGTGCTGCGCTCAGCCCTAGGCAGCCCGCCCCATGCAGGGCGAAGGTCACGAGGCATCTGGTAGCTGCAGCTGATGCTCCTGGGTCGCTGTGCTGGGATAAACTTGCGGGCAGGACTGTGACGCCGCAGCCATCCTGACCAGCTGCTGGAGTCAGGCAATAACACGTTCCTACTGTTTTCAAGGATTTAGATTGTACCTACTGGTATCTTTCTTTATGGATATCTAGACCATTCTAGTAACAAGATGTTCATAGGGCCACAGGTGTCTGACGGAGCAGGTAATTATCCCTAACCATGGCTGTGGAATCAGTAGGTTCCGTGGTACTCACTGGTGCCATTTAAAACAAAGGGGATACGCAGTTTGCTTCTGATTGAGTTGGATCTCATTAAAGGTATGAAATTTCCATTTTTGTTAAGGTGATCAACAATTTGGAATGTTCCAGAATCCTAAAGTCAGGACGTCATGCCTACATTTTTTTGACAAGAATTCAGTCATTCATTTTCTCTGAGCTTCTTTTCTTACCTGCATTTTATCTTTTAAAAAAAATCTACTACACTTGAAATCCTTTGAAAAGAAAGTAGCACTAAAGTACTGAGCCACTAAAGTTAATAAAATTTAGTTATTTTTTCTTATTAAAGCTAAAGAACTGTTTTGAAGCTTTCTGTTACTTCCAAACAGTTTGCCAAGGTAGCATAGACTGTAGCACTTTGCGTCGCTGTCTGACGATCAGGGCGGCTAGAGACTGGACAAACCGACGCAGTCTATCCCAGTCGGCGGGTGTCCACGGACACTGAGTCCAGCCCGGCGGCTCAGGCACCTGCGGTGTCAGACAACATAGCCTTGTCCTCAACAAGCCTGCATCCTAGTCAGGATGAGAATGCAGTTCATCAGTAGAGTAGAACAACGGAGCAGAGGGTTGCAGACTTAAATGCGAGTGACTGGCCAGCAAGTGCTGAGAGCCACAGATCTCAGGTCACCGTAAATTCATAAAAGACCTTCAGAGGCAAGCCAGGGAGGCAAGGCAGGCATGCCCTCTGCACAGGAAAAGACTCGGCTGGAAATAAAATCTGTTGTTTATGTGTAGCTGATAACCAGTCATTTCCATCTAAAAGTATGAATAATGCGCAATTAGAAATCTCACTTACCGTCCTAACAAGGTGAGCCAGTCTCGAGTATAGACATTTGTCCCTGCTCTGTCTCCACAGCCTGAGCCCTGCACGGACACAGTATCTGTTCAGTAAGTGCTTGGTAAACGGGTGAGGCGGTGAATGAATCAGGAAACCAAGAGGCAGGATTTCCCTTGTTTTCCTAAAACTACATAGCTTTTATTCTTTACAGAAAACGGTATATTTGCAACAGTATGTTGTTCTTTTGAAGCTCAAATTCTGCTTTGAACTATTAAACTTTGCTCAGATGAGTTCAGGCACTTAATTTTCTGGATGCTGCCAACAAGACAGGAAACTGACCTGCTTGTGTCTCTCCTAACTCTGCGCGTGACTTTGCACATGCCTTCATTTCTCCTGACTGGCATGTGACCTGTCACAGAAGCTACGTGGCTCTGAGATCCAGGCCTCAGGACTAGGCAGGTGACCCTGGTTAACTGAGCCAGCCCACATGGTCCCAACATACCTCAGACTGGCTGTTAATTTTGTTACCAATTCATAGGCTTACAGAGACATTTGACTTGTAGTTGTGCTGATTGTCAAGATACCAAGTATCATACAGTTCTTCATAAAATCTTTAAACCATTAGGCGTTGAACTATTCAGACCACTTCACTATTTTTTATTTTCTGTAGAGTACTTTCAAATGGTTTTATCTTTTGAAATGTATAATCGTGGAGACGATCCAAGATGACCGTTTAGGAACAGCTCACGATTGCAGCTCCCAGTGAAAGCACAGAGGGTGAGTGGACGCAGCGTTTTTATTGCCCACAGACTAGGAAATTCCCGGGCGGAGGTGCACCACGGTCACCAGCGCGGCTGTTTCGGCCAGCGCGGCTGTGCCGGCCGGCACCGCTGCTTTGCCCCAGGCGGCTGCTTTGTTGGCGCCCCGGAGCCGCGGTTCTCCGTACAAAATACACTGGTCCGGGGGCCCTTTTGGCTGGCGATTGGAGCCACGGGAAGTCGCCCATACGCCGAGCAGAGAACCAGGACAGTAGATTCCAGGGCAAAAAAAAAAAAGCGCCACAAACCTCAGTGCCGCTGTTTAAGCCAGCGCAGTGAGTGGCCGCAGGGGAAAACAAACAGACCCCGGCGCCTCTTC
>NW_022439161.1:0-10452 GCF_009761245.1 Sapajus apella
AGCGTGCGTGCGACTACGGAAGCCGAGACTGCACTTCTTGCGAGGGCCGGCTGGAGCGGCGGCGGCACCGTCCGAGAGAGCAGAAGCGGCGGCGGGGTCGGAGGCAGCAGCAGCGGTAGTGCGCGCGGAGCGAGCTTCTTCAGAGAAGCCGTTGGTGGCCTCCATGTGATGGTGGAGGAGGAGGCAGTTCTCTGCGGTAAGTGGCGAGGACCTGTACCACACTTTCCCTGCTCCTTCTCTGCTGCTCCCTCCTTTCCGGCCCTGACTTCTTTGTGGGCATTTAGGCTCCAGTCGTCCATGTTGGGGCGGTTGTAGGATCCTGGCTGTGGCAGCGTCCGCAAACCTACCGGGAAGGCTATGCCCGTGTCCAACTCGCATCCAGCATTTAGGAGGGCACAGGCCCTGAGCCCACGGTGAAGCCCGGGACCTGGGTCCCTCCGAGCCCCACGGGCCTCTGAGCTGGGGTATCCTAATTTTCATTTGCACCCACAGTGTGTGAATTCCCCTTTTTCTAAAACCACCCCGCATTTCTATTTTATTTTTTGGGGGAGAGACCGAGTCTCGTTCTGTCACCCAGGCTGGAGTGCAGTGGTGCAGTGTTGGCTCCCTGAAACCTTCACCTCCTGGGTTCAAGTAATTCTCCTGTCTCAGATTCCTGAGTAGCTGGGACTACAGGCACCCACTACAATGACACCGGCTAATTTTTGTATTTTTAGTAGAGATGGGGTTTCACCATATTGGTCAGGCTGGTTTCAAACTCCTGACCTCAGGTAATCTGCCCAACCAGGCCTCCCAAAGTGCTGGGATTACAGGTGTGAGCCATTGTGCCTGGCCCCTGTATTTTTTAAAAACTTTCCAGGAATATTCAATTACTGTGACATTATCTGCGTGTGGTTTTTAATTACAATTTTCTAATGAATAGTTTATTTTGAGGACCTTATCTTTTATCTGTTGTTCAATTTTATGTCTGCAGAATTGTCTGTTCAGGTTCTATATTGGATTCTTTTGCTACTTTGTAGTGGTTTTTTGTGTACAAGTTAGATGACAACTCATGAATTACATGATTGCCTGAAAGTTTTGCCTAATCTATCGGATTTTTTTTTTAATTGGAAAGTAGTTTTCTTTCCTGTGCAAAAACTTTTCAGGTTTGTGTAGTCCCACTTGGCAGTGTAATTTGGTATTGAGGATTGTGGGTCCTCACTTTGATTGTATTTCTCAGGATTCCTTTAGACATTCATTGCTTTTGTGGTTCCCTGTGATTTTTAGCAATACATATTTGTTTCTGTTAACTTTTTTTCACAACATAAAGGTCCATAATTAGGGGTACATTTTCACACGTATAGATAGATTAATGACCAAATCAGGGTACTTAGGATCTCTATTCCCTCATTCGGGTATCATTTTTGTGTGGAGAGAACATTCAAAAGTCACCCTTCTTGGTTTTCGGAAAAATATAGTATTGTTAACTCCAGTCACCAGGCTGAGGAGAACACTCAGATTTAGTCCTTTAATGTTAAGATAATTTTGTTTCCATAACCTATCCCTATTCCCCCTCCATCTCCCAGACTCTCGTTACCAATATTTTGCTTTCTACTTAAACGTCTTAAGATTTCACAGGAGTGGTATCATGAAGTGTGTGTCTTCCTGGGCCTAGTTCATTACATTTAACATAATGTTTTGCAGGTTCATCTGGGTTGCTCTAAATGATGCTGTTTCATTATTTTGTTGGCCGAAGAATACTCCTGATGTATACGAGAGTTTCTTGGTCTCTATATCTGGATGAACAGGTAGGTTGAATGTATACTCAGTAGTGGGACTTCTAGATGGCATGGTATTTCTTTTTCTTTTTTTATTTTCAGGATTCCCAAGTTTTTTTTATAGTGTTAACACTAATTTATATTTCCACAAACAGTTCCCCTTTCTGGAAATTCATACCAGAAGTTGTCTTTTTTAATATTTTTGTAATGTTCATTCTAGTTGGAATGAGATAAGATCTGAGTGTGGTTTCGATCTATGTATTTCTCATGAGTAGTAATGCTAGCCACGATTTTGTAATCATTGGGTCAGTTTCCTGTCTTTGCACAAATACTTATTCAGGTTATTTGCCCAATTTTGGTCTGGTTATCTTTGTTGTTTAGTTTTTTTTTTTCCAGCTGATAGTATTACTGGCTTGCGCCTTTTCAAAAATAACCTCTTATCCACTGTGTGTGTGCCCAAATTTTTAAATAATTCTTATTATGCTCTTTCATTGTGTTCATTGTTTTCCTTTGTTGGGCACAAACTCTTTCACATGGTCCCACATATGCATAATTTTTTGGTTAGCTGTGCTGTTGGTTACTAATCAAGAAAAAAAAAAATCACTACCAAAGCAGTCCATTGTCCATGATTTTTTTTCCCTTGTATTTTTGTTACTTTTTGTAAACCATGAGCATACATCCAAGTTGCCCTGAATATACCCATACCTGAGGTTGTCTTTATAGGAGCTTTATGGTTGCAAGTTTTGTGTAGAATCTTTTAATCTTTTTGAGTTGATTATTGTGCAGTTAATACCATAAGAGTCCTATAGTATTCTTTAGCATGTGGATCTCTAGTTTTCAAAACTTCCCTATTGTGTTATTTTGATGATGTTTTGAAAAATGTTTACTCTGTATAAATGTGTGTTTATTATTGTGTACACAATGTTATTTGTGTTTATTATGCCCTCATTTTGCTCACTGGTCTGTGTTTCTGTGTGTATGCTGGCAACATATGGGTTGGTTAACTAGGGATTTTCGTTTAATTGGAACTAAGGGAAAGTGATTCATCCCACATGGTTTGTACTTCTCAGGATAGCTTTGGAAATTCAGAGTATTTCACATTTCCACATAAATTTTAGCATTGTTTCTTAATATTTCTTAAAACACTATTTGCCATACACTAAATGTATATAATTAGAAGGTACAAGGAAGATTTTGATACACGTATATGTTGATTAATCATCAAATCTGGTTATTTAGCATCTCTTCACCTTACATGTATATATATATATTGTATGGTAATAACATTCAGAATCTTTCCTTCCAGCTACTTTGAAACATATGATACATTTGTGTTAAGACTAGTCACCCTAGTGAATAGAATAGAAGACCAGAATTCATTAGTCTCATCTGAGAGTAACTTTGTACCCATTACTGATTCCTTCCAAGACCCCCTCCATCTCCTGAGCAGCCTCTGGTAATGCCTATTGAAATTTCTACTTCTAGGAGATAAAGTTTTTTTAGTCTACATGCCTGAGATATGTGGCATGAGACTTTCTCTACCAGGCTCATTCATTGGACCTGATGTTCTCCAGGTTTCTACATGTGGCTGCAGATGGCAGGATTTCCCAAAGATTTATGGCTGAAACATACTCCGTGGTGTATCTGTATGGCAGTTTCTTCATCCCCGCATCTGTGTGGACAGGTAGGTTGGTTCTGTACCTTGACCACAGTTAGGAGTGCTTCAGTACCCATGGAAAGGCAGATAGTTGTCTTCAAACTAGGGATTTCAACTGCTTTAAATGTGGTGGGGCTGCTAGCTGATATGGTAGTTGTACTGTGAATTTTTTCAGGAAGCTTTAGCTGTTTTTCATAGTATGTATACTAATTTATATCCCCACCAATAGTATTTAAGAGGTTACCCTTCTGTAAGTCTACACTGGCTGGTGCCTTCAAAAATTTGTGTTTTGTTTTTGGTAGTATTCATTCTGAGTGGAATGAGGCAGCATCTTAGTATGGTTTTCATGGACATTTTTGTGAGATTAGTGATGTCAAGAAAGTTACTTGAGAAATCCCCACATTGTTTACCATGGTGTCTGAACTAGTTTGCATTTCCACCAACAGCAGACCAGCATCCCTCTCCTCCTCTGCCTTGATGGCATTCATTCTTGTGGACTGTGTCATAATCATCATTCTGACCAGTGTGAAATACTATCTCATGGGCCTTTTGCTTTGCATTTCTTTGGTGATAACTGTGGTAGAGAAGTATTGTCATGTCTGCTTGTTGCTGTAAGCCGCCTTTTGAGTTGCGTATTTTCATGCCCCTTGCCCTTTCTTCATTGGGTTTTTGTTTTGCTGATTTATTTGCTTAACGTCTTTAAGGTAGATCCTGGATAATAGACTTCATCCAGGATCTAATTTGCTGATTTATTTGCTTAATGTCTTTGTAGTAGATGCTCGATATTAGACTTCATCAGATGCATATGTGGAAGCATTTCTCCCATTGTGTAGGCTGTTTATCCTGTGGGTAATTTCTGCTGCTGGGCAGCAGTTCTTTTGTGTCTTAGGTCATACTTGTCAATAATTGTAGTTGCATTTGCTTTTGGAGACTTAGGCATATCCATGCTGTGCCAAATCCTCTGTCAAGAAGGGTATTTCCTAGATCCTCTTGCATGCTTTTCATAGTTTGACATCTTGCATTTACATTTTTGATTCATTTTATGTTTATTTCTATACACCGTGAGACACAGGAAGGGCCAACTGTTTTTCTTCTGCAACTGTCTAGCCATTTATCCCAGTACCATCTATTGAGAGGAGGGAGTCCTTACTTCTTAGGTTATTTTTTGTGGATTTTGTTGAATATCAGATGGTGTTGGGGTGTGGGTTTACTTCTGGCTTGTGTCATCTATTCCACTGCTTTGTGTGGAATGGGATTCCTAGCTTTTCAATGAAATTTAAAATCGGTAAGTGTGGCACAACCCATGTAGTTTGGATTTCTTGGGATTGCTTTGGAAATTCTGGGTGTTTCGTGGTCCATATTAATTTCAGCGTTGCATATTTATGTACTTTTTAAAAGGTTAGCCATATGGTAAATATATACAATGGGGGGAATTAGAGTGGGGCATTTTGGTTAGTGTAGCACAGAAGAATTACAAAATCAGAATATTTAGAGTCTCTATTATCACAAACAGTTGTTAATTTCTTTGTGGTGAAAATATTTGGAATCTTCCAGATTTTGTGAAAAAGTTGTGATGTGTTAACCACTAGTCACTGTGCTGTGGAACACAGAGGAAAAATTCATTCCTCTAAGTGTAACTTTCTACCTGTTTCTGATCCCTGTCCATGTTCCCTCTTCCCTCCAGCCTCTGGTAACCACTATTGTGCTTTCTAAACCTGTGCACTAAAGCCTTTTATTTTGAATGCTACATTAATGAGGTGTGGCAGTGTTTTCTTTTTTTCTCTGCCTGGCATAGGTCATATACCATGATGTCCTCCAGGTTTAACAGTATGGCTCCAAATGATGAAATTTCATTCTGTTTTTCTGGCTGAAGACTATTTTATTTGTGTACATCTACCACAGTTACTTTATCCCTTCATCTGTGGATGGGCAGGTAAGTTTATTCTTTATGTTGGCAATTGTGAAGAGTGCTGTAGTCCATATAGGATAGTAGATATCTCTTGCATGGGCTGATTTCTTCTGTACCGGAAGTATACTTAGTAGTAGAATTGTTAGATGAAGTGGTAGTTGTAGGTTTAATTTTTGGAGGAACCTTCCACTGGTTTCTGTACTATGTCTGCTAATTGACATTCTTACTAAATGAATTCCTCTGTGGAAATTTACACCAGCATTTGTGTCTCTTTTAATGTATTTTATTGTTTTCATAACATCCGTTTGAATTATAGTGAGATGATGTGTGTTGTTTTGATTTACATTTTTCTCATGATTTGTGATGTTATCCAGGTTTTTAAAATTTGTTTTCAGTGTTATGTCTTCTTTGCAGAAATGTCTATTCAGGTTCTTTTGCCCCATTTTTTTTGGTTATTAGTTTCTCTTGTGTTTTTTGCTAGTAAGTACTGTTTATTGCTTAGACATTTTGAATGCAGCCTTTTAGCAGATGTATGTTTGCCTAAACCTTTCTTGTAAACTTCAGGATAATTTTTTATTTTATTCATGGATTTTTTTTTTAACTGCTTGGGCACAAACTCTAGAGTGTCATGCTGTCCCACGTGTGTCTGTTTTCTTGGTTCCCTGTGATGTAGGTTACTGATGAAGAAAAACAAAATCATGACAAAACTAATCCATCACTTATGATTTTTCCCCCTGTATTTTTTTGTTTTGTTTTGGCACACTGTGAGCACAGATCCACATTGACCTAAATATACCCACACCATATGTCTTGTCATTGGAGGTGCTTGATGCTTTCAAGTTTTTTATATGAGTTGCTAATTCATTTTGAGTTTATTGTTGTACCTTTTACACAATAGGGGTTCTATTTTATTTTCCATAGGGATATCCAATTTTCAAAACAATTTATTAAACAGATTCCCCCTTCTTTTCTGTGTCTTTTGGTGTTCTTTTACAAAATGTGTACTCTATGTAGGAGTTTGGGTTTCTGATTGAGCTCCCCTTTTCTGTCTGTTGGTCTGCGTTTCTTGTTTAGTGCCAGTCATCTATTGTTTAGATAATAGCTTTTCAATATAATTTCAAATGGAGGACAGTGATGCATCCCATGTACTTTCTATTTCCAGGATTTCTTTCAATATTCAGGGTGTTTCATGGTTCCGTGTGAATTTTAGTATCATTGACATCCTTTTTTGTTTTGTTTTGTTTTTTAAAGAGATTACATAAAGAATATGTATGTAACTAGAGGATTCGGGGGACATTTTGATATAGGTGCACCTAGTCTATTGTTCAAATCACAATATTTACCATCTGTGATGTTCTCTAGGTATTATTTGTCTGTGGAGAGGATATTCAGAATCCTTACCAACTCTGAAAAATACACTACAATATTAACCCTAGTCACCCTGCTATAGAAAAGAAGGGCAGGATCGATCTCAGTTTTCTAAGTGTAGCTTGGTACCAATCACCAATCCCTGACCAGGCTCCCTCCTCCTCACAGCCTCTGGTAACCACTGTTGAACTTTCTACTGCCATGAGGCCAAGTGTTTTAGATTCCATATTCATGAGTTCATGCTGTATATGCCTTTCTGTGCTTGACTCATTTTATTTAACATAATGTCCCTCAGGTTTTTCTACGTGGCTGCAAATGACTAGATTTCACGCATTTCTGTAGTTGAAGACTATTCCATTCTGGATGTATGTTGCAGTTTCCTTATTCCTTAATCAATGGATGAACAGGTAGGTGTCTTTCCTATCTTGGCTTTTGTGAGTACTGCAGTACACAGGGTAAGGCAGGTATCTCTTCCACATAGGAATTTCCTTGGCTGCAAATGTGCAGCCAGTGGTGGGATGGCTAGATGAAATGGTATTTTTACTTTGTTTGAGAAATTTCTAGTTGTTTTTCCTAGTGTGTGTACAAATTGACATTCCCACCTATAGGGTATGAGAAGATTTTCCACTTCTGCAAGTCTATACCAGCTGTTTTCATTTCAAACTCTTATTTTTGTTTTAGGTAACATTCATTCTATGTGGTTGGAGGTTGTATCTCAGTGTGGTTTTTCTTGACTTTCTCGTGAGGATTAGGGCTTTTAAGAAACTTTTCTTTTACCTGTGCATTAATTTCACATCTGCTTTTCAGACATGTCTATTCAGGTCCTTTGCCCAAACTTAGCTTGCAATATTTGTTTTTGTTTCTTTTTCTGTTTTTTCCCCACATGGTAGTGTTAGTTTCTTGCACATATTTTATAATGACTCCTTTCAAAAATAGGATTTTCCATAGTTTTATTTCAGTCTGTGAGGTGCCTTGTCTTCTGGTCCATTGTTTTAATTTCCCTGCATAAGATCCAGTGTTTTCCATAGTCCCACATGTTTATATATTAGTGGTGACTTCTGTGTGCAGTTTAAAATAGTGAAAAAGATTGCCAACCCATGATATTGCCTGTGGTTCTTTTTCTTCAAATATTTTTTTCTTATTTTTATATTTTACACTTTGCATCTTGCATGCATAGATTAGTCTTCTAAAGTATACACTCGCCCTATTTTCCTAAGGGAAGTAAGTGGTTTCAGGATTGTGTTTAGGTCTTCAATTTGGTTTACGTTGATTTTTGTCCTATTTCATTGTTTTCGTGTAGTTACGTAATTTGGTCAACATCTTTTATTGAATAGATTTTTCCCATTGTGTCTTTGTGTTCTTTTGAAAAATGTGTTCACTGTATGTACATTTGGGTGACATATGGGACTCCCTCAATCTATCCATTGGGTAGCCTTTTTTAAAATTATACTTTCAGTTCTGGGGTATATGCGCAAAATGCACAGGTTTGTTACATAGGTATACCTGTGCCATGGTGGATTGCTGCATCCATCCCCCACCCATCATCTACATTAGGTATTTCTCCTGTTAGCCCTCCCCAATCCCCCCCCCCCCTGCTAAGCCTCCCCTAACACCCCCAACCCCTGACAGGCCCTGGTGTGTGATGTTCCCTGCCCCCACCACTGTGTCCATGTGTTCTCATTGTTCAACCCCTACTTATGCGTGAGAACATGCAATATTTGGTTTTCTGTTCTTGTGTTAGTTTGCTGAGAATGATGGTTTCCAGCTTCATCTATGTCCCTGCAAAGGACATGAACTCATCCTTTTTTATGGCTACTTAGTATTCCATGGTGTATATGTGTCATATTTTCTATATCAAGTCTGTCATTTAATGGGTATTTGGGTCGCCTGTTTGGATACATACAGGTTTTAGTTGTTTTATCTTTTTGCCCACTTAGTACCTTTAGTTTCTTGCATCTGTTAGATAACAGTTCCTTTCAGATACATGATTTTCCATAATTTTATCCCAATCTGTAGTATACCTGTTCTTTGGGTTCATTGTTTTCTCCTTGAGAAATTTTAAAGTTGTCCTTTGTCTAACATGTTTACATTTGCTTTTGTTAGCAGTGATTTCTGTGTCCCATTGGGAGATAAAATGAGAGAGATGGCAAAGGCATTGTATTATTTATGGGTATAATCTCAATAAGTTTTTCTTTTGGCAAATGGTGTATGCAGATTCAAATTTCCTCAAAATAGTCACCCTATATTTTTTCTTGGGAGCTTTTCTGGTTTCAGGGTTAGACTTAGGTGTTCATTTTCTGTTGCTGTTTGTGTCTTGTGCAACATAGGGGTCTTTTTCAGTCCCCTGCACATGAATACCCAGGTTTCTGAACTTGGGGCCTTTGGTGTGTTTCTGAAAAATGTGTTTATGCTATGTGTTTTGGTCTGATTATTTGGCTCCCTCATTTGGTCCATTTGGTTATCTTTCTGCGCCTATGCCACTAATGGATGGAGAGGGTTGGTGTAAGTTTTGTTTTGTTTTCTTGTGTGTGTTTTTCTTTTCTTTTTTTTTTTAGTTTTCAATCTTGATTTTCTAAAAGAATACCTACTTTTACTGTTATTAACAATGTTATGAACACAGTGCCAGTCGGGTGGTTTATCAGTGTAGAATAATTCAATAGGGATAAATGTTAATTAAATAATAGAAATAACAAAGACATTTATCAACAGAGGGCTTTCATCCACACATAAGTTCCTCATATGTTGATACAATGCCTTCTAATATTTATAACTTTTACTCTTATATCCATATGTCATATTTGTCTGTAGTATTTAGTGTGTCTCAATCCAGTGAATGATCTTATCACAGAAGAGACCAACCACATGTGGACATGGAGTGGGTCATTACAAGGTAGGGTAGTTAACCTGAACCCTAAGCTGGCACAGAGAGGAGAAGCCACAGTCCTTTAGAGAGAAAAAAATTACAGTGTATACATATCTTTTGTTAAGAGGAACAGAGACCATCTACAGAGGATATAATAATATTAAAATGTGGTCTCATTGTTCAGCTCCCACTTATGAGTGAGAACATGTAATGTTTGGTTTTCTATTTCTGTGTTAGTTTGCTGAGGATGATGACTTTCAGCTTCATCCATGTCCCTGCAGAGGATGTGATCTCATACCCTTTTATGGCAGCATAGTATTCCATGGTGTATATGTAGCACATTTTCTTTATCCAATCTACCGCTTATGAGCATATGAGTTGGTTACATGTCTTTCCTATTGTGAATTGTGCTGCAGAAAACATACATGGAGCAGATTGTGCTCAGAGCAAGATGGACCTCTGAGCAAGATGGAGCTCCAAGCATGATGGAGCTCAGAGCAGATTGAGCCCCAGGTGAGATGTTGCTCCAAGCAATATGAATCTTGGAGCAGATGTTGCACAGAGTAAATGATGGAGCTCCAAGCGTATGGTCTCAGAGCAAAATGGAGCTTAGAGCAGACGGTGCTCAGAGCAAGATGGAGTTTGGAGTGATTGGTGTTCTGAGCAAGGTGGAGCTCAGAGCAGATGGTGCTAAGAGCAAGATGGAGCTTGCAGTGAATGGAGCTCACAGTGATTGGAGCTCTGAGCAGATGGAGCTCAGAACAGATGGTTCTCAGAGTAAGATGGAGCCTGGAGTGGTTGGATCTCAGAGCAGATGGTGCTCAGGGCAAGATGGAGCTTGGAGTGATTGAAGCTCCGAGCTACATGGAACTTGGAGCAGATGGAGCTCTGAGCAAGA
>NW_022439162.1:0-10452 GCF_009761245.1 Sapajus apella
TAGGTGCGCTGTCCCCTCTCCCCTCTGTGCTCTCTCCTCCTCTCCCCACTCCCTGTCCCCACTCCTCATTTCTGGCTGGGTCGGGGACAGCGGGTCCTTCGCCTGGGGCGCCACAGCCATGCCTTGTGCCAGGGCGGGCGGACGAGGGGCTCGCACTTGTGGCCCCAGCCCCGGGGTCCCGGTGCCCGCCGTGAGGGTCCCTGGGCTGGGCCGCGGGATCGCGGAGGAAGGGGCCTGAGCTGGCGCCTGGTGGGGAAGTCGGGGGCTGCAGGGACTCTTCCCATCTGGTGGCTTGCGCGGGTCTGCTCTCAGGAAGGGGGCATGTGGGCCCGGTTTCCCCTCGGGGATGTAAGGGCCGCCCTGGTCTCGTCTGGGCTATGGAAGAATTGGGCTGTAGAGCCTCCTTCCAGGCGGGCCTGCAAGTGCGGGGCTCGCAGCCTGGGGAGCTCAGGGCTCTGATTGCACCAGGCCAAGGTTCTTGTTGAATGAAAACTCAGAAACTGTAGCTGTAGGAGTTCCACCTTTTGGCTGTTAAACGCGCTTGGCTGTTCCCCTCGTTGTGGCTGGAGGGCCGGCCTGGCGTGAGACCATCGTAAGTGCAGGTTTTAGGGCTGCGAAATTCTTTGCTACGGCTTGTCTTCAGCCTTGCAAAGCTAGACAGACCCATGTTCCAACCTCAGTTCTGTAACTTTTGAAGCTTCAGTTTCATCATTTCTAGAATCTGTGTAAAAAAGACCTAATTCACCGTCCTGTTAAGATTGAGCTTGCAAGTATAGTGCTGGTCAACCTGCAGCAACGTTCCCATCATCTAGCAGTGGAAGACGTGAGGGTTATTGATCCTGATCCTCACAACTTTGCAAGCGGATTTCACTCTCATGAGTTTCCAGATGAGGAAATTCAAGGTCGAGAAGTCTAGGTGCTCGGAAAATGTCAGATACCTTTCTTTCCAGTACCTAGTTGAAAATAGTCGTAGTACTTGTTAACGTCATTAGAAATAAAAAATGAAAATTAGCACAGCTGTGATGATCATAATCTTTACTGTCACTGTTGCATGTCTCATTTCCGATTCCCAGAAGCCAGACTTTTTAAAAAAAAAATAATTATTTTTTTTGAGGTGGTATCTTGCTCTGTCACCCAGGCTGGAGTTAAGGGTGCGATCTCAGCCCACTGCAACCTCTGCCCCCTGGGTTCAAGTGATTCTTCTGTCTTAGCCTCCTGAGTAGCTGTGATTACAGGTGTGTGCCACCATATGCAGCTAGATTTTGTATTTTTAGTAGAGACTGGGTTTCACCATGTCGGCCAGGCTGGTCTCGAATTCCTGACCTCAGGTGATCTGCCTGCCTTGGCCTTGCAAAGTGCTGGAATTACAGGTGTGAGCCACCATGCCTGGCCTTAATTTATTTTTATTAATTTATTTTGAGGCACAGCCTCACTCTGTTACCAAGGCTGGAGTGCAGTGTTGTGATCTCAGGTCACTGCAACCTCCACCTCCCAGGTTCAAGCAATTCTTGTGCCACAGCCTCCTGAGTAGCGCTGGAATTACAGGCACATACCACCTCACCCAGCTAGTTTATGCATTTTTCTTAGAGATGGGATTTCACCATGTTGGCCAATCTGGCCTTGGACTCCTGACCTCAAGTGATCTGCGTGTCTGCGCCTCCCAAAGTGCTGGGGTCACAGGTGTAAGCCACCATGCGTGGGCAAAATGCCAGACATTTGTGGCTCCTGGTAGTTAATTTCAGGTGTCAACTGACTGGATTCAAGAACTCCTAGAAACTTGGGAAAGCATTGTTTTTGTTTTTGGGTGTGCCTGTGAGGGTGTTTCCAGAGGAGATGAGCTTAGGAGTCTGAGTGGATCAGGTGGGGAAGATCCACCCTCAGTGTTGGGGGCATCCATCATTCAAGAGCCTCAGGTCCTGGAGAGGACAGAGAAAAAGCAAATGTGTCCACCTGCCTGCTGGAGCTGGGATGCAGTTTTCCTCTCCTCTTCTTGACAGCAGCATTCCAGGCTTGCTGGCCTTTGGTCTCCAGGACTTGTCCCAGCAGTCCCTCGGACTGAGAATTACACCATCAGCTCCACTGGCTCTTCAGACTTGGACTGTGCCACACTGCCAGGCGCCTAGGGTTCCGGTTTGCAGACGGCCTGTTGTGGGACAGTCTCCCTAATTGCACGAGTCAGTTTCCCTAATAAAGCCCCTCTCGTGTGTCTGTCTCTGAGTCCTGTTGGCTCTGTCTCTTTGGAGAATCTTCTTACAATGCTTTGAGGGGAACGTGCCACCTGAGTGCCGAGCGCCGCCTCCTGGGCACCAGCTGTCCCTCTGTGCAGTTGACACTTAGTCGGTGGCTTGGTGGCAGGGGTCTGGTGGCATGCTTTCTTGCGTCCATTTTTTGTCTGGTAAGTTGGCAGCGCGGCTCCCAGTTGCCTCTGAAGAATGTGATTACAGACACTGGTGTATTATGGGTTCCAACTTGCGTTAGGGGAGTGGGGCTGCCCAGAGGGCCCCTGACTGCACAGCTGATGGCACGTGGCAAGGTTGTATCTGACCAGTCTTTGTCTGCCTCCAGAAGGAAAGCAACCATGGAAGACCTAGGGGAAAACACCACGGTTTTATCCACCCTGAGATATTTGAACAACTTCATCTCTGTGTGTGGGGGGAGGATCTGGACTGGATATTCCCACCTCGGCCCCAGGTTCTCTGCAGATGCAGTACCAGCAGAGCATGCAGGTGAGTGGCATGTGCCTGGGTGGGAGTCTTCTCTGGGGAGACCCCTAGGCCCAGGCAGGACCTGCTCAAGTCTTTTGTAGTTGAGGTAGGTCAGTATTAGCTCAGCCTAGAGACCAGTTACTCATCTTCCAGGTCTCACTGTGGGTACTCCTTATTTTGGGGCAGTAGCTGGAGGCCGTTTGGGGCCCTGAGCCATCATGGCTTAAAGGCCTGCCTTGTTAGCACGCTGAGTGGGCCTGGCGTTCAGCATTGCATTCACACAAGTGCACCCACAGACTCGGTGACAGGATCAGAAAGCCAGTTCATTCGTCTGATTGAGGACAGAATCCAAACTGCCTGGGAGTGTGAGCACCAGGACTGTGTGGGAAAGCTGTGTTGAAAACACAGTGCCCGATTAGCTCAGAGAGAAAGCCACGGCAGTGAGCAGAAGGACTGGGTGTTTTGTGGTCTCAGACTGTGGAGGGCTATTTGCAGATTTTGGGGTGATTTTTATAGTTTTCTTCTATAAAATAGTTGTATTTTACTTCATTACAAGTTCTTGGGATTGCTCACTGTAGACACAGCTGCAGAGGACTCAGGTATCATGAAGGACTTCAGGTTCCAAAGAGTGATGAGCCCAGTCCCAGTTGGGGAGTGGTGGGCAATGGTGTCTCCAGCCTTGCCTGGGCCCTGTGGCTGCACAGGCTTCTATAGGCTTCTCTGCCTGGGCCCTCTTTTGCAGTCCCTGCTGCAGGCTCCAGAAGCATTCTGTAGTCCTGTCCCTGTTCAAGGAGGGTCTGGCTTCCTGCTGCTTTCGGAGCCCAGTTGAGGCCCTGCTGCATTTGGTGAAACTGTGGTTTGTGTCTGTGCATTGATTTTGTTGCATAATTGAATTAATATGTGTTTTTTAGAATGTTTGCTTGCTCACTGCCCTTTTCTTGATGAGGACTGTTTTTTATTCTGAGATAAGGTCTTTTATATATATATAGATATTTTATTGTTAAAATGTTCTTTTATGAAATTATGGTAATAGATGGTAGTTATTTTTTATCACTGGCAAAATTAAGTTGCTAACTCTGAGCTGGGTGTAGTGGCTCACGCTTGTAATCCCAGTACTTTGGGAGGCTGAGGTGGGTGGATTTCTTGAGGTCAGGAGTTTGAGACCAGCCTGGCCAACATGTTGAAACCCCATCTCTACTAAAAATACAAAAATTAGGTGGGTGTGGATGTCTGTAATCCCAGCTACTCTGGAGGCTGAGGCTGGGGAATTGCTTGAAGCTGGGAGGCAGAGGTTACAGTGAGCCGAGATCATGCCACTGCACTCCAGCCTGGGAAATAGAGAGCAAGACTCCCTCTTAAAAAAAAAAAAAAGATTGGAAAGCCAGGTCTGAAATGCTGTAATTTCATTGATGCAGATGTCTGGGACCTCTTGTCCTACCTGTCAAAGCTGTGGGATTCTAGAATCTCACTTGGACCTGGGAGGCCTCCAGAGCTCACACTGATAAGGGCCTCCTCGGAGAGGGGATCAGTGGTGGAGTGCGGTAGTCAGAGCGAGGTGGTTAGCAGAGCGATGACCACAAGCCCAGCCTTGGTCCCTGGCCCCTGTCACATCCCATTCCTGGACTTCTGTCATGGTTCCTTCTCTCCTCCTGAGCCCCTGGAGAGGCAGGGAGGGCCTGGAGAACACAGCAGGTTGGGGGAATGTGTGTTGTCTGCTTTTTCACATATCTGTGTTTATTTAAATGTAAGGGTGAGCTTTCAGTTCCTGTCTCAGTTGTAGTCAGCTCCAGGCAGAGGTGGCACACGGATCAGGTGTGTCTGGGACTCCTGGTCCCTGCTGGTGGTGCCCCCTGCAGGCAGGGTGCCCGCCCTTCTGGAGAGGCTCAGAAATGAGACCAGGAAGGCTACTGAGTTTGAAGGACAGTCTTGGGAACCCCCAAAAAGCAGCAATTGGGAATTGAAACACGGTAACATAGGTATAAAGAATGTGTGGGCCTGGGCCACCAGAGAACACAGGTGGGAGGACGGAGAAACTTCCCTTCCCTGTCCTGGGCTTTCCTGGCCTTGGCATGCTTGACATTTGCGCTGGGTGATTCGTTTTCCTCAGGACTTTCTTGTGCATTGTGGGCTGTTTAGCAACATCCCTGGCCTCTACCCGCTGATGCCAGCCAGCAGCACGCACATACGACCACCGCCTGTGACAATCAGAAGTGTCTCCACACAGTGCCAGATGTTACAGGGGCAAAACTGGCCACTTTGGGAACCACCACTCTACTCTGGTGCTTCTCAAACTTTGATATGCTTGGGAATGCCCTGAGAATGTGTTTAAAAAGAAGATTCTTTTTTTATTTTGGAGACAGGGTCTCACTCTGTCATCCAGGCTAGAGTGCAGTGGTGCAATCTCGGCTTACTGCAGCCTCTGTCTCCTGGGTTCAGGTGATTCTCCCACCTCAGCCTCCTGAGTAGCTGAGATTACAGGTGTGCACCACCATGCCTGGCTAATTTTTGTAGTTTCGAGTAGAGACAGGGTTTCACCATGTTGGCCAAGCTGGTCTCAAACTCCTGACCTCAAGTGATATACCCACCTTGTCCCCCCAGAATGCTGGGATTACAGGCGTGAGCGACCGTGCCCAGCCTAGATTTTTTTTTTTTTTTTTTTTTTTTTTTTGAGATGAAGTCTTATCCTCTCACCCGGGCTGGAGTACCGTGGTGTGATCTTGGCTCACTGCAGCCTCCACCTCCCGGGTTCAAGCGATTCTCCTGCCGCAGCCTCGCGGGTACCTGGGACTGCAGGTGTGTGCCACCATACCCCGCTAATTTTTGTATTTTTAGTAGAGATGGGGTTTCCCCATGTTGGCCATGCTGATCTTGAACGCCTGGCCTCAAGTGATCCACTAGCCTTGAACTCCCAAAGTGCTGGGATTACAAGCATGAGCCAGCATGCCCTACCTAAAGAGAAGATTGTGATTCAGTAGGTCTGGGGTGTAGCCTGAGACTCTGCATTTAAGTGTTGGGAGATGCTGTGCTGCTGCACTGCAATCCTCTGGGCCACATGAAGAGTCGGTGACTCTGCCCTTTCCTCCAGCTAAGCAGGTCGTACCCAAAGGCTGGCTCTGGAACTGTTTGGCAAGTCTCTGGGGTCCTTTGAGACTCAGCTCACCTGTAATCACTAGCCCTGTGTGGTAGGCCCACTTCTGAGAGGCCCCCAGCTTCCAGGCTCCTGGTGTACACTCACCTTCTCTACTGTCTCTCGAGTGTTCAGTCAAATACTGACTAGGTATTGTTGCTGTGGGATTTTGCAGATATAATTAAGATCTCAGATCTATTGATTTTAAGGTAGAGATTACCTGGGTGGGCTTGATCTACTCATGTGAGCCCTTGAAGCCTGAGTCCAGGTGTCTGAGGCAGAGCAGTCAGAGACACGGCAGGAGAGGGTTTAACGAGGGAGATTGGTCACGGTTGACTTTGGAGATGGAGAGGGCCACATGACAAGGGATGTGGGTATCTTCTAGGAGTTGACAGCTGTATTGGGCTGGCAGCTGGCAGGGAAGGAGACCTCGTTCTCCATCCCTGTGAGCTTGTGAGAGGATCCTGAGCTCCACATGAGAACACGTCCTGGCTCACTGCCTTGATTTTTAGCCTGGGATCAGAGAATGCAGCCACCTATGTCTGAACTTGTGACTCACAGAGCTGTTGGCTGGTAAATAAATTAGAGAATGCAGCCACCTATGTCTGAACTTGTGACCCACAGAGCCATTGGCTGGTAAATAAATAGGTGGCATTCGAGGCCATTGAGTTCACTAATATACTTTATGTCATCTCAAGAGATGTCTTCCTCCTCCCAGGCTTTTTTACTTTCCTGTCACCTGTCCCTCTCCCATTCCCCAGCCTGGGACCCAGTGGCTGGACAACATCAAGACTTAGCCTGGGCCCTGCGGGAACGGGTGCTCAGGGAGTGTGTCTGTTGCATGGAGTCACTCACCTTGTTTGATACAGTCACTGAGGATTCTTTTGTTATTTGGCTGTGACCTGCGCAGTTGGAGGAAAGAGCAGAGCAGATCCGTTCCAAGTCCCACCTCATCCAGGTAGAGCGGGAGAAGATGCAGATGGAGCTGAGTCACAAGAGGGCTCGAGTGGAGCTGGAGAGAGCGGCCAGCACCAGTGCCAGGAACTATGAGGTGGGTTCAGGTGCGGTGAGGGTTGGCCCAGCCAGCCCCAGGAAGCAAGGGGACTGCACGGTAACTGCCAGGCTGTAAGAAATCAGATCCCAGGCCCTGGGAGCAAGGGGGCTGTGCACAGTACCTGTCAGGCCATGAGAAATCCAGAACACAGCTGGCTGGAAGTCTGACATGCCCTGTGCCACGGTTGCCAGGACATTCCTTCTGAGGCCACTCATGCTGGGGCCCAGGTATAAGTTATGCTTGTTGTCCTAGAAAAGGGTGGCATGAAATGGGGACAATTGCGAAGGGTGGCCCCTTGCTGTGTCTGTTCAGTGAGGCTGTGGCACTGGCACACAAACCTCCTGGTTTCCTCTTCCCTCTAGAAGAACTGGAAGGCAGGTCTGGCAGAAATGCCGAATGGTTTAGGAGTGACAGGCTTAGGAGCTCACAGGGTGGAATGGGGTCTTGGGTCCATGCTAGGCCTTTGGGTTGGAGGGCTGTAGCGAAGAGTGCCGGCCTCAGTGGCAGCTGGGTGTTGCTCCTGGCTTGCCCAGGGCAGTAGGGAAAGCTCCTTGTCCTTGGGGCGGGAATTAGGTTTCCACTGAATGTGCGGATCTCCTCAACTTTGATTAACAGCACTTTGCCAGGGTTTCAGTAAGTGCTGATCAGCTGTGGCTGCTGCCAAAGCTCAGGCAGAGCATTGGACGGAGAGTCTCCCTGGCCTCTGTGCCCTTTCTTGCTGGTGGATGTGTCTAGCCCCTCCCCCCGCCGACCTCATGCAGTTTATTCACGCACACTCCTAGGCCCTACAAAAATAAGTAGCTCAACGTCTTCTCGGGTGTGATGCTTTTTGGATTCCTTGTCCCTGGCCTGCATATCCTGGCCGCGGTGTGTTGTGTGGGCTTAGTGAGCCCAAGACACTGCCGGGGTGGATGCCACTGCCTCTAGGGTGGCTCCCATGCTGCTTTGAGAGCTGTTTTCCCTGAGAGGTTGGGGCTTTTGCTCATGGCCTGGGTGGGTCCTAGATGGGACAGTCCTGGTGGAATTGGTGGGAAGGGGAGGGAGAGGACACAGGAATCTCCCTGACTATTGAAGTTCCCTGGTTAGGGGTGGAGAAGTGGCACCAGTTTAGTGGCACCATTAGTCTGGAGGCAGCGGGCTCATGGCACGGCTCTGGCTCTAGAGCAGGAGGATGGAGTGTGCAGCCGTTTGAGTTTCTCTGAGCCAAGAGTCCCCAAGGACAGGGCCCACCTGACTCTGTCCAGGATCTCCATCATGCGGCACAGCTTATGGCACCTTATGGATGCTCACAAATGTTTGATTGAGGGAGGGGTCACTGTAGGATCTCCGGATCCCTTTCTTGGGAAAATCCAAGGATGCAGGTGACTGAGCTTACACCTGGGGCTCCCTGCTGAGCTCCAGCCACCTTCCAACAGGCCTTTCCTTCCTTGCCTATAGACACAGCTGCATGAGACCCCAAGAACAGTCGGAACCAGTAGTTTTCCAATTGTTCCTTGGAGTTCCACCTGGAAATACCTATTAGGGGGTGAAACCTAAATGTCTGAAGTCCAGGGACCTGCTGGCGGCCCTGTCTGCACTAGGAGTGGCAGCACCAGGCCCAGTGCCACATCTGGCTTGTGACAGTGCTGAGTGGAGCCCTGCGACAACCCCAGCTCTCTTCTTGTTCTGCGTCACAGAAGGGTCTCTTGGTTGTGGTGAGACAGTTCTTGCAGCTCACAAGGGCTGGAGTCCCTCCGAGTTGCGGGTCAGCCATCAGAAGGTGGCTACCCTCTGTCACACCTCTCCTAGGTTTTGGGCTGGAGTCCCCTGGACAAGGGTAGCACAAGCACGTACTCTGCCCTGGGCTTCATGAGTGCTTGGCGCTTCCTGAGGAAGGCAGGGCGAGAGGGCCTGGAGTGCCGGGCTCCACCAAGACTCACCGTCTTCACTTCCCGGGACTCCCGTGCCTGGCAGTGAACTCAGCAAGGCCTGCGGGTCATTAGAATCAGGAGATCTGAGCATGGTTCTTGGTTCTGTCCCATCCTAACCAGCAAGAGCCACGCGGCCTCCCCAAGGCCAGTCCTGCGGGGTGGCCCTGGAGGTTTGCGTGAGATGCCGTGCATATGTGGCAGAGTTGAGCCCAGTGTAAACTGCTTCTGTCTGCAGCCTCCTGTCCACGCCACCTGTCTCTGCCCCTGTCATCTGCTCACTGGGGGAGTGCCAGCTCATTTTAGTGCCAGCCACAGTGTGCTTAGTCAGGACCTGCTGGTGCTGCAGAGCTCAGATTCTCTACAAGATCCATTCTGAATTTCACATTTCCCATGCTCCCTTTCCCTGCAGAGGCAACCGCTGAGCAGATGGTGTGACGAGTGTGTGTGTGATCTGTGCCAAGTGCCCTTCCTGGGAGCCCTGACCTCTCACAGTTCTCACATCATAGTGTCTCAGCGGGGGCACCAATGCCTGAGCTGGGTCCCAGGTCCCGTCCTGGCTCTGCCGCTGACTTGGCTGGCGGGTCCTGCTTGGCTCTGTTCTGTGCCTCGGTGGCCTTTTCTGAGGGGGGCGGTGAGCGCTCCCCGCTGACCCTCCCATGGGCGGCATGTGGCATCTTACTCTTGCTCTCTTGACAGCGCGAGGTTGACCGCAACCAGGAGCTCCTGACGCGCATCCGGCAGCTTCAGGAGAGTGAGGCCGGGGCGGAGGAGAAGATGCAGGAGCAGCTGGAGCGCAGCAGGCAGTGTCAGCAGAGCCTGGACGCTACCAGCAAGAGGCTGCGTGAGAAAGAGGACAGCCTGGCCCAGGCCGGCGAGGTGAGTGGGGCCTCTGCTGGGCTGGGTCCGCCCTCCTGAAGCCCTGTTCCCGAGAGAGGGAATGCATACTCTTCTTTGCCTCTACAGTGCCACCTTTGTGTTTTCAGTTGTGTTTCCCACACAGGCAACTGTGTTGTTTGCATAGCTGTAATCAGTAGAAGTATTAATTTTCCATTCTGTAGTTTTCAGTTAAAAAGTTGAACGTTTGGTCCAGGCATGGTGGCTCATGCCTGCAATCCCAGCACTCTGGGAGGCCGAGGCGGGTGGATCACCCGGTCAGGAGTTCAAGACCAGCCTGACCAACATGGTAAAACCCCATCTCTACAAAAAATACAAAAATTAGCCGGGCGTGATGGTGGGCACCTGTAATCCCAGCCACTCAGGAGGCTGAGGCAGGAGAATTGTTTGAACCCAGGAGGTGGCGATTGCAGTGAGCCAAGATCATGCCATGCACTCCAGCCTGGGTGACAGAACGAGATTCTCTCTCAAAAAAAATGAGCACTTTTTTTCTTCGGTAATTGTGAATTTTAATGGTTGATGAATCTGCTTTTTGTCGTTTGTGAATGTTCAGTGTGTTTGCGTTCACTCGTCATATCTATGTGGCAGGTAGCCCATCCTCTAGCCCTCACTTCTGTTGACTTTGGACAGACCCCTAGGTTTGGGTTATAAGGTCCCCAGCGATGTCGGTCTCTGTGGCGGTTGCTCTTAGAGCCCTAGGCGAGGGCTCCAGTTTCCCTGCAGCCTTCCCTGTCGTGGATGGTGGTCTTTTCTGGAAATAGT